>NW_008238664.1:1367819-1414945 GCF_000691975.1 Corvus brachyrhynchos
TACACTAAGTGTGAGGGAACACAAACCTTTTCTGTGGTTTTGTAACGCAAAAGAGCAAAATGTGATAGTCCAGTGTCAAAATAGTCACTTTTCTCTATTGGGAAAAACAGTGAAGAGCCAATTATGTTGTACATATCACTGTACATGTGTAATTAACAGGACCAGTACAAGCATTCCTGGAATAACATTTTTCATGTCAGTAACTCACAAGCCTCTCAATTTTTAATCAGACAGTCACAAACTTCCTTGCAGTAAATTCCACCTGGTCTTGCTTGGCCTGGGTCTCACCATGGACCTCAGAAAAGCTATAGCATGAGCAATGAGCTGAGAAACAGACAGAAGGTGCAAGTGAGCCCAGAGGAGCTTGGACCCCAGGGCTGTCTGCCTGGCAGCTCACAAAATAAGAGTGTTCCCTGCCAGCAGCACTGCAGAGAAGAGCACCTGAGAGCAGGTCTACTGGTGGCTGATAAATGTGGGGATTTGGGTTACCGCCCCATCCTTCCTTCCCAGAGTTAAGCATTGTCTCTCTGCTTTGGCTCAGTTCATTGCACTGAACCAAAGGGACCATTTTTACCATAGAATAATCAGTTAGTAGCAGCCACAAAAAGTCCTTAGAAATCACTGTTTGCCACCTGTCATGGCTGGCCCTTCTCAGGAGGGCACATGGGCTGGGCTGGAGTTACAGGGAACCTCCTGAGCTTCACACAGGTTTGTGCCCTGCAGTCCTCCCCTCCAAACGTGATGCTCTGTCAAAGCCAGGGTGAGGCCAAGGGCTTCCTGCCCTCACATCCTCTTCTGAGCCTGCAGGTTGGGGGCTGACCTCTAGGTCACTGCTCATGCAAGCTTCAGGAAGCCTCGCTACCCTGAGCAACCCCCTGTTGCCCAAATCCCAGCTGGTGACCTGTAAGAGAGAGGTGCTGCAGGGGGGAGCTGGGGAGTCGTCTACTGCCGCTCTGGAAAGGGGATCTCCTCTGACCAGATTAATCTCCACAATCTGGGAAAACATGGTTTCAGTTTTCTCTTTTGTAACAGCAATCCATGTTGTCAACTTAGATTATAGACCTGAATGGCCAGATTATGCTGTCAAATGCTTATTTCTTAGAGACTGTGTTGAACGGGCCAGGTGTCACACCTCCTCTTGTTCTTTCCATAGCTCTTCTAGATGACATTTTACACCCTGCTAAGACTGAAGATGCCCTGAACCAGACTTGAGCAGCAGAGAGAAGGACTAACATGCCTCCCAGAGTGAAGGATTGCTGCTGACTGGAGCTGAGGTTTTCCCACCAAAAGCAAATTTACAGAGATATATCTCTGAACCACATGCTGGGCTTGGGACCAAGCAACAGAAATAGCACCACTGAGGTTTTTCTCCATTTGGCCATTGAATTGAGATACCTCGAACTTCAGGAAAATTTGAGTTTGGATTTTAAACACCTTGGGATCTGAAGCACCCTGGACTACTGGGAAATTATGTGGTGAGTCCAGCAGAGAAGTGTGCAGTCACAATGAGCAGGACTTGTGGTTTCCAACAGGTCCACCTCCAACCTTTATGTTGACGCCTAATGAATTCAGCTGTAGACAATATCTGCTCTGTCCTATACCATTTCATAGAGCATTGCACTGTTCCAAGGCTCATTTGAGCCTACAGTAATATTTTACCCGTTGGAATGGGTTTTTGCTCTAGCTAGTTTAAAGGCATGTTGTGGCAATGAGTAGGTGAGGGTGTATTTAGCTGTAACGAAAATATTACCATTCATGATCTGAGCAGCTGAAACAAGAGGAACCAGAGAGAGAGAAAACCATCAAATGGGGCAAGGAGGGGGGCAGATGAGGGGGAAGAACAAGCGTTTCCTTGATGAAGGCATAATGAGTTTACGATTCCAAAAGAAAAGCACTTGTGGAAAGACAATACACGGATGAAAGGGCATGGATCCCTAAGCAGGATGACTCTATACAGCTGCCACATTGCTTACTAAATAATCACGACAGAAAGGTTACCTAGAGGATTGGACAATGGCTGCTGCCCAGTGCTTCCTTTGCTGGGTCCTAGCAAAGGAAGCACCAGCATGTAACTGGGCTTGTTGAGTCGGGAGGTTCTAGGACCCTCAGAACAAAAGTGGACATTGCCCATTGCCAGGCAACACAGCCAAAAGATTTCAGATTCCCAGGTATCCCATTTTTTTATTTTCCAAAATAAGTTGCCAGGCTGTTACACTCAAAGGTTTTATTATAATCTGTGGTATTTAGCAGGGAGTATGTCAGATTCACTGTGAAGAAACTGTTTCAGAGGTCTACTGTCCACTGTATAATTTTAAAGCTTTTACCTTTCATCTCACAGCTGGAAAATGTTTCCAGTGAATGCCAAGAGCCAAGGGCTTATTCAAAGAAGGACACAGCTGGTTCCACTGCAAAACATGTGAAGCAGAGTGGTACACTACAAAAGGAAAAAGAAAAACCAGTGGGTTAAACATTAACTAGTTAGTGCTTATAAAATTATTTTCATTTCTAAGTGCTTTGGAGAGGAGTATCTATATGAAATGCCGTGGCTGAAGGAGAGACACAGGAGACATGCTGGCATCTGAGACAACTCTCATCAAATGCTGACCATGAGAAACCCCACTTCCAGCTTGCTGTGTGCAATCACCCACTTGTAAGTGCCACAGCTCCATGCAGCAGGGCATGCAGGGCACGAGGCTGTACATCTGCTTCACAGGGAGGTTTGTGTGCCTCGGACTTGGGAATCTCAGCATTGCTGTGCCTCTTGTGTAACAGCTGCTCTCTCTGAGCAAGCAGAGCCCTCCCTCTCTCCCATATGTTTGGTTGCTAATTGCAAACATGAAGGACAGACGTACTGATGCCTGCTTTTTCAACTTCCTCAAGTTCATACTTTCAGGCAGTTTGCTTCCAAGCTGAACTGCCTTCTTTTCATGGATGTTTCCATGTGAGTAGTTTAGATTATTTCACCTAGCAGCTTTGATAGATTTCGATGCTATGGAGACCCATTATAGATCTTTTTTAGCCATTTATTTAGAATGATTAGGTCCACACTCATTTTGGAGTGAGCAAGAAGCAGAGAACATACAGTGTGCTGGACACTTAGCTGTCTTTGCCTAGAAGCATGCTAGGAGACCTCACATCTACTGAGGGCTAAGACCACACATATTTACAGTAGGTTAATCAAGTGCTATAATGCCAAAGAGCAGATTTTCCTCCGGGAAACTTGTTATTTTGTCATGCTCTACTCATCCAGCATAAAGCATTGGCAGTTTGCCCATAGAGGGTACTGATATTAGTCCTGTTTGTTGCTTTCTTTGTGAGAATTACTTGGCTTTAAAAGGATGCAGTTGTTTGCCCACTTCTGCTTCCCTCCCCATATTAACAGTAAGTGCAGAATAAGCCAACTATGGCAAAGCATTGCCTCTGCAGCCCACAGGCTAGCAAGAAAAACATGTTTCTTTTTGTGGCAGCTGGAGAAGAGACCCCCAAACAAGAAGTTTTTGTTCCTGATTCTTCCAACTCTCCTGCCTTTCTAAAGCTAGGTCACATCTAGTCCCTGACATGTTTGTCACTCCCTCCACCACATCAAGCTGTTGTGAACATCCCTTGTCCTAGTCAGTTAAGGGTCTCTAATTAGTGACATAATAGTTAGGCAATGAATGAACCAAACCTGCATCATAATGAAGGATAAACATCGCTAGTGAGTCACTCTGCAGCAGGGATCCAGCACTGCTGGAGTGGTTTTTCCCCAGCAAGCTGCAGCTGGTTGTAACTGGGGTGTATCTTTTATATGTTCTGCCTCAGGGGCAAATTGCTTCAAACAGGATTTTGCTGCATGGCTGGAGAAAAACAATCACTTGTTTGTAGTTTTCCTTTCAAAGGGATGAGTCTAAAATACCCTTTTCTGACTGAAGCAAAGTAGTACCTTCAAGGCCAACCCCTTTCTTGCAGTGGTAATTTTCAAAGGAAAATCTCTGCTGGATTTTTCCATGCAGGGCACTCACTGAAAGGGTTGTGTCTGTGCCCCAGCCTGCAGGCAGCTGTGTGCCCACAGAGTGAGCAGGGAGCGGTGACAGGCACTCCCATGGCACCCACCACAGCCCATTTTGCCATTACTAGTGGAAGGCACAATGTGTATTAACACCTCTCTGATTGCTGGATAAAGCTTTTCTAGGGTGAGGCTCAAACCAGTAACACTGTACACAATTGACTTGGGTTAGTGGTTTACCTCAAAAAATGGAGGAAATCACTTAGCTCTTTAACCAGAAGATTACCACAGCCATAGTGGTTTTGCAGCAGCATGTGTTTGGTGGATATTACTTAGACATGGAGAAAAGGGAAAGTCCTGTGGCAGAACTCAGGGATTTTCCATCATGGCCTTGAGTGGGCAGCAATGTTTGCTGGGTAGTGGGGATGCCAACATCCACAACCAGGGCATCCCAGTAGCAATTGCAGGAGAAACCAGTATCTTACCCACCTACATGTTTTTTCAGCAGATGTATTTATAGCCTGAAGCCGTCTGTCATCCAAACTTCCTACCATCCAAGACGCAATTTGAATGAGATCAGTCAGGTTTGGTGCTCTGGGGATTGCACTAGACACCCCCACAGAGGGTGGAGGGGCTGCATGGCAGCAAGATGCAGCGGGTAGAAAGTGAAACACTGTCCTGTTTCCCACCTTGGGAGACTCACTTGAGCAACAAGCAGATGCCTACCAGTCCTGGCAGAACACCACCACCCTGCAGATTTTGAGCGTGTGAGAGCCTGCAGGTCAGGGAGAAACGGGACTCACAACAGATATCTTTGTCTCGGTGACAGGTATCTTTGTCTCTTTGTCTTCTCCTCTAGTTGGCAGAGAGTTAGTGTTCTCTGTGGAGAGATGCAAAGCAGCTAAGGCAGGTGCTTACTCTGAACCTTCATGTAAAGGGTGCCTGTTTTCTTCATTAAACTTGAGGAAACTAATCTCGCAGGGTTTTCTGGCTTCCATTTACATCCCTACTATCACCTGAGTTTCAGGCTGTACATGCTTCATGTATCCTCTTGCATGTGCTCCAGGAGCAGGCTGGAATTTCTTGGGATTTGAAAGGTTTTACTGTGTTTTCACTTAGCCAAAAAAGCTGAGTGTTGCCTAAATCAAAGGGTCCGCAGACACGAAGGAAATAAGCTTCCACATAATGCTGTGGAGACATGGATTGTGCTCCACACTGACATGGAAACCAATTACAGGGTTTGTAAACAATGTGGAAGTAGATTATGGCACTTTTTATGCCTGATGATAGTGTTTTAGGGAGGCTGTGACAAAGTGGCCTGTCCCTTTACGAGTCCATACAATTGGCATACACATGGCTGGCCCTGCAAATGGGATCTCTACACAGAGGGTGGAGAGAAGGGCCTTATGCAATTTGGAACACAGAGTAAGAGACACTAGTGAGCCTATAAACTCCTTAAGTATCTCTCCATCTTCAGGCCATACATTCAAGCCTGATTACACATTGCAAGGAAATGGCTGAATCATTCCTAGAGGCCTGCAAGGACAAACCTGAAGGAGGAAGTAAACCACTGCAGCAGCCCTGACTTACACAAGAGAAAGGAAGGGATCTCCAGATACCTGCTGCACGCAGAAGCAAGGTCCACCTCCTATGATAGAGAATAGCACCCCTGAAAGAGACTCTTGGGTCTGGCAAAGACAACAGTTTCCATATGGGGAGAGCAGCAAGAGCTCGCTGAGGCTTCAGGGGATCCTCAGTGATTGAGAAAGGAGGACACTGTAAGCCCACAGAGTATGCTTACAGTCCAGTTCAGTAGAGACACAGAAAGCAGATCCCATGGCTGTATGTGGCTTAAACACTGCCGAGATTTTGTCTGTCTGTCACTGAAAATCTTTGCAGAATGAAGAAAAACTGAGACATTTAGTCAAAAGAAAATTACCTCCAAAAGGTAGGCAGGACACATAAGGTATGTTCCCCATAGTACCAGCTCCTGTCATAGTTGGTTCTCATCCAAACTAAAAGTGGTCTAGTATTTTACAGGAGGAAAAAAAAGGAATTTCCAGGGAAGTGAGAAGATCCTTTAAGAGTCCCTCTGGAACAAACATTAGTTGTCTCAGCCATATGTGGTGAAAAGGATCCTACCTTGTCCACCTCTGCTGTATCATCTACCCCGCTCTAAAAATAGCCTCCCATCACTGAAAGAACTCCACTTCTGTTGTCAATCCATATGGTTTTCCTGCCTTGAATTTGTGCAGTGCTGTCACCTGTGTCAGATGTGCAGGCAGAGTGAAACAGCCATCTGTACTGACTGGCAGAGGGAATTAACTCTTAAACAAAAAACGCTGCCTTCCTTTTCTCAGATTTCCATTTTGGTCTTGAGTTAAGCTGGGTAACTTTACTGCTTACCCAACTTACCAAGCTTTGCAGGTAAAAAAATATTTGCTCTGTCAGAGCAGAGAGCAGCCACTGTTTGCCACAGCCTCAATTCCTTGAAAATGTTTTCTTGTGTCTTCATATTCTCATCTCCTTCAGCTGAACTCCATCACAATAAGCCTTTGTACTGCAAACACCTTGGTATGACATGTTAGGATCTGTTCCACAGAGCCAGTTTAGACAGAAAGCATGCTTGTAACTGTGTAATTGAACTGCGCTGATATGCATGTGCTAGGGAACATTAACTTCTTCTAAACTCTCAATAGTTTCACATTCATGGTATATTTCCAGATGGATTGTAGCTGAAACTGTATCTTTAATGTCCTTAAGATCTAGCACAGCAACCCATAAACTTATTGAGCTCCACAGAGCATTGGGTGGAAAAGCATTTCCTGTGCCAGATTTCTCCACTAAGTATTTCTCCTGAGAGTGGCATGTTGAAAAACCATGTAACTGTGAGATCTGATAGTTACAGAGCTTTCAGAAAGAAGAAAACTGAACAAAGGTTAACCTACAGTGATTGATTTACTTAAGTTTTAAGCAGTCACATTGAACCTTTGGATAAATGTTTATTTAACATTGAAAACATGTTGTTTATTTTCATGACACAACAAACATAGTTTCTGTACTTGCTGGGACATAGCAAGGCTAGCTAAGTTCTCTGCCTTCAAAAACAGAGCCCTAGTACTAGGGAAGAATATGAAAAACTACTTTGCCATTGAGTGGGATAACACTTCAGGTTAGTCTCTCACTTATGGGTTTGTTTGAGAGGCTGAGGAAAGGAATTGTCCCAAACAAGATGAGAGATACAAAAAAGTATTCACCAGAAAAGTCTAGTACTTTATAGGCCTGGTCTAACATCCCCATCTTAGCTGAATGTCAGTGTAATTAATCAACGTGTTAATTTTGGAAGGGAGAGGTTTGAGCGTTATCTGTGTCCCTTCTACTTCTGTCTGTCCAATCTCCAAGCTGGGTAACTGAGATGTTCCCCTTGATGCCATCAACAGGGAAGGGTGCTCAGCACCTTCACACACCAAGGATGCAGCAGAAACAGTCTGTCAGAAGGATTAGAGGGTGTCCTGTGCTGTGAAGGCACCAGGGAGGATTGAGTGGCCTCTCAGCATTGACTTGCTGTGGAATGGGAAGTTCTGTGGCACTGGAAAACAGAGGCAGTGAATTTAATGCTGCTACAGTTGCCATTGAGTGCTTCTTGTATCTTCACAGCTTTTTGGTGCTGTTTGTTTGTTCCTTTTTTTGTTTTAAGGCAAAGAAAAGCCTTGTCAAGGTAGAATGACATACAGCTGTCAGGATGTTGACACCTGTCAGGATGAATACTAAAGCATCTACCAGCCCACAAGAATTTTAGGAACCTGACCTAGGGAACTAGAAGACCATTTTCCAGGATCAGTGGGGCCAGAGTCCCTCACGAAGTCAAGCGCTCCTGATATAATCTAGTGTGGGCACATGCCATGGTCAGACTATAAAGTATCCTTTTGACTTCACACTTTCACCACCTCCTTCAGGATGGCTGGAAACTGTCTCTGAAAAAAAACATCATGCCTGGGAAATTAGAAATCTTACTCTCCTCCAGCTGCTAGCAAATTGCAAGGTTATCGGTAGTTCTGAGGGGGAAAGGAGGAGAGTTCTCTTCCGCTGAAGTGTGTTCTCCTTCTGTTGTCCATGTTCTTCAGTTTGAGATCAACTGGGAAGGAAGGATAGGTGTCAGGGCTGGATCCTGATTCTTGTCCAGCAGGACAATTCCTACTGGACAATTATGGAGCAAGAACGTTGCCCACAAGGCCCCAGAGTTGGCCGGTGACTGCACTGGATCCAAATGCTCCCCCCTCCCAAGTATCTGCAGTTGTTGCCTCTTTAGAAAAAGTCAGCCTCTTACAGAGCTGATTTTAAATCAAGGGTCAGTGGGTAAGCAACTTTCAAAAGGTGCATGAAAAATAATGAAGAAAACTCTTTCAACTGACAGTACCTTAGCAGATCTGCACTTCCCTTGGAAGTTGCCTTGAGCTCTCCACATCAAGAAAAAAGTTGAAAAATCACAGTTCTTGAGAGATTTTCTGTAACATCTGGATTACAGGTGTTCTTGTTCCTGCTCTTTTTAGAGTCCTCTGCTGAGGGAAAAAAAAAGGTAACCTAAATTAAGGTATCTGCAATAAATCCAGTAAATCCTTTTTAACTTTATATAAGACCCATATTTCCATTTAGGCCATTTTACATTCATGAGAGTCTACATGGGATTTACCTAATGAGTAAGTAGAGAAGAGCACAGATAATCCCTCTGGGCCTTATTCTGAAGTTCTTATTCAGGCAAAACTCCAGTGACGTCAATGAGTCATTTCACCATGTAAGGATTTCAGTAGTGGGCCCTATCAGATTAAATAAAACTTTGCCCAAGATTTTACTCTATGAAATTATAGTAATCTCAGGCCCTGGATCTTCTGACTACAACTAGGGTGTAGAACCCTGCCAGTTTAAAAGCATAATCATACAAAATCTCATTGGACCTGCATGCGATATGCTTGTCTTAGTGTCTTAGTGTGGTACCAAGCTGGCTGCCAAAATGTTCATGGTTTTGGCCACGTGTCTTCTTTAGTCAGAACGTTGCAATTATGGTAAGTTTTGGACTAGTTCACCATTAATTATGAATATTTCATACTCCACTTAAATAACAACAGCTATGAGTCCTCTATTTTTTAATTTAGCCAACTCTATAGGTAATCTGGAGTGGTCTGGACCATTTATTTCTTTATAAATGTGCCACTTGTGGGCTTGGAGTTTCAAGAGGAAAGGGAGAAGATTAATTACCCCAATGTGATCTCTTCGATACCAAAGAACTGCATTCTCCGAACTGCAACACAGTTTTACAGAAAACCTGTCCAAATTAGGACAGTGACATTGAATTCTGAGAGGAAGGAAAAGGATTGGGTAGAGATGAGCCTGCCTTTTATGAGTGTGTGATCTGCCTAGTGGAGGGAACATTGTCAACAATTCAGAAGATGTTCTTCAGGTCAAAAGCAGTAATGAAGAAGAATATGTTTCAGTGGTCAGTCAGACAGATCATCAGTCTTTCCATAATCCAAGATGTACAGAGGAATCTGGCAGAAAGGTCAGGTCTAGAGAGACTCTGTTTTTGTTTCCCTTCTGATTTTTAATAGGTACTCCTTTTCACACACTTACTTAATCTTTCTACCATATCCCCATCCTTAGTCCAAAGTTCCACAGGAAAAAAAAATAGCTTTTTTCAATGTGCGAAAACTCATATTAGGATGGAAGAGGAAACAAACTGCAAAGGCCAGATGCCCTGAAAGTGAATATTTAAAGCAAACTTCGCTGGGCACAAACCTTAGTGATTGGATGGATCCTGCAGAAACTATTTTTTAGCAGTCTGGTCTCACCGGCACGTAGGTCCAAAACTGTGTCATCTGAGATATTTTCTGTATGAAAAATTAAATGTGCTTGATTTTTTTCTTGGGAGTTTGAATTATTTAAATGAAACCCTATCAATCAAAATTCTGGAAATCTGTAGTGAGGGAGGAAACAAAAACCTTGCAAACCAAATAGGAAAATACATTCCTTCTAAATCCCAGCTAAACTCCAGTGTTTACTGGGCTAAAGTCTTGGAAACATTCCTTTAGAGAAGATAAATCTCTGGGGTCTGGGACTTGTCCTCATCTGTGTCGTAACACGATGAGAGCATTGTAAGGTAATAAGCAGAGGTATGCTAATACAATGGTTAAATAATGCCTGGCATTCCCAAGGATGCTAGTACAGGAATCTTTCTTCCACTGAAAGAGCAGCTTGGGCTGACGGACGAGAGCACTGCTGTGTCTTCCACAGCCCTATTCACTACCAAGTCACAGAGAGTATTTCATACCTGAGAAGCCTTCAGAAGGTTGCCTGATCCGACAACCCCAGCCAAAGCTGGGCCAGTCTTGAGATAAGATGACATTTAGGTCAGCGCCATCGAGGATGTGAGTTTCAATCAAAGTTAGTGAGGGAGCCCATGATCCGAAATCTGATCCGGCTGCCAAGAGGGTCTCCTGAAAAGCATTTTAATCAGTGCAAAGGCTCACATTGACTTCAGTGGGAGCTAGGTCAGACATCACTTCAGTGAGACTGCCTGCCACAGTCAAATCATGGGATAGTACAACTGAGCTTTTGTTGGCAGCATTCAAGGCGCCAGATTGTGTTCTCTCCTGTATTGGTGTCTATCCAAAATAACTCCATTCACGTCACTACAGCAATTCCCTACTTGTTCCTGTGTAATTAAGAGGAGGATATTTCCCACTAGGTTGGTGAAATCACTCAGCATTAGGGATAGGGATAATCTGTACATGTTCGTCACTGTCAGCATGAAAAGATTTAGGATCCTCTGCAGGACTGAACTTTTTTCTGTGGGCTTCCACATTAAAGTCGTAAAAACATAAAGGTTGCTTTTAAGGACTTTTCAAAAATTAACCTCACCTGGCTCTGCATTTTTACCCAGTTTGGGAATACCAAATTTTCACAGCCTTTCTCAAAAATTGACACATATTGACTATGTCCTGACAGTCCTGACATCTGGGAGCTGTACTGCAGCAAAGATTTGAGCTTGTGTCCAACTCTGATGTAGTAAGTACTGGAGACAGGGCAGAAGAGGTCTGTCCTTCCCATGTCTCCCATTACAAGCTTTATTCCTGTGATATCATATAGTGGATGTTGTAAGCCAGAAGAAAAAATTTTACAAGCTTTAAAATGAGAAACTTCTGAGAAAATCCAGATCACAAGCAGAGCTAACAGTATCATAGCTAATGAAATCACCGTGACATAGTTCCCTGAGGAAATTTTTCCCTGTGACATTTTTCCCTGAGGAAAAATCTCAGAGGAATAGGGAAGAGAAGAGAGCTGGAAATGTCAGAGGAAAATTTGGAGAAGTAAGAAAAAGGCAAAAATCCTTTCGAATTTGATGTCAGATTTCTCAAATATTATTACACATGCTGTGAGTTTAGAATCATTGCTGCTATGGATGACAAAAGTGCTGAGCATTTTTGGCAGCACAGAATTTCAAAGCAATGCCTCTTTAAAAGGAGTCAGTCACCCAAGAGAAGTTGCATGGTGTCGTGGTTTAACTCCAGTCAGCAACCAGGCACCACACAGCCACTTGCTCAAAAATGTAGCCCCACAACAGCCACTGTGAAGAAAATCAGCTCAACTCCAGCTGAAACCAGCACACATGGATACAAACCTTCATTTGCAACACAAGAGAAACTTCTGTTATAATCTACAGACTAGATATTTTTGACAGTTAAATTTTGTCAGAAAGAAAAATACAGAATAAGCAAGGGTGGACAGTATGATCCAAAAGGGAAACACAACTGTGGCTGCAGGAGTGGGAGAGATGCTCAAGAGCAGAGCAATCACATCCTCACTGACTGTGACCCAACTCGCCCAGATCTCGTCTGAGCAGTCATGGGTAAGCAAAACAGGAGTCTCTGGGACGTGAACAGCGCTAACACAGGGACAAGTGGCTTCATTCATGGTGATTCATGTTTCTCCATGCAGTGTAATGGGCATAACAAGGTCGCTCTTGGATCCAGTGTTTAACTTTGTGAATACCCCTTTCCTCTTGATCAATATGAATATCTCGGCATAGCAAGGCTTCTAAATATCAAAATCCAGAGGATCCTGTGAACAAACTGCCCAGGCAAGTTGTGTTCTTTAATATTTCATGAGCACTGGGTAAGCATCAGCTGTAAATTGATGCCAGAGGCTGACCCTTTGCAAAACTTCTTTTTAGGACATATGCACCAGGTGATTACATTTCACCTGGGTCATAAGACAGTAAATACCCTACTTAACACAAGTCACAGCCAGCGTCTCAAGTTTTGAGGCGATGTTTTATCCTGCTGTTTGTTTTGCATCAAGGCCAAGTTCTTGTTCAAATTTCATTGCATTTCTTAAAATGTTCCTAGGACATCATGTGTAGGTATAATCCTATAATTGCTTGGACCACTCCTTAAAACATCAAAATGGCTAATAAACCACATTTTAAACCAAAATTCTTTGTGTGTGAGAAAAAAAGACTGGGCACCAGCAGAAGAATAAACCTGCCACTCATTGTGTGAATTATTTTCCAGCCCAAGATTTAAAGCATATCATTGGTTCAGCCTTGAATTAGGTCTGTGATGTGCATATGTAAGTAATAAGTGCCTTCTAATTTTCAGAATCAAACTACTTTGGTCCTGATTTTCAAATGTTCTGCCCAGCTGAAAAATATTCATCTTAATCTGGAGTTTCAAGGACTTGCAAAAAGTCAGGCTTAGGGCTTTGACAGTAAGATGCAAAATAATGATCACTTATTTGAACCCTCTTGATTGATTTGAGATGACAGGAGAGGCCAGTGGCAGAACCTGGAGCTGAACCTGGGTGAGCAGATTTCATAATCTTATGATGCAATACCTTTCTTACATAGTGCATCTACTTTCTTACTGAGTTTTTAGGGTTGTATCATAGCTTTGCTGATCAACTGGTCAGCAACATTTTTAATTAAAAGAACACACTATCACTCTCTAATCATCGAATCAGACTGTTGAAACTTCATCTTTCCAACTAGTATAATTGAGTACAGAATCAAGCACACAATTTCCATTTTTCTTCAACTTCTTCCACATACTCTGGCTCAGACATTAGAGCTCTTCTCTAAGCTCATTAGGTTTCAGACACACGTGCGAGGTTGTCCTTGCTTTGTTGGTTTTAGTGTTATAATGACTCTTTAACTTGGAATTTATTTCACATTACAGTAGTAGAAGGGTGCTAAAAAAACCCGTGGAGGAGAGATGCTCTTTATTTAACTCTTTACAGATGTCACATTCGTCATAATAGGTAAAGAACGTATCTCCTGGCTTTACTCTGAGCTGTAGAAAATGGCTTTGACCCACATCCTCATAAATTAGGATGTAAGCAGAAACTTACACAACTACACCTTACAAACGTGTAATGAAAATGAGAAAATGAAAATCAGACCCCTGACATGTAACAACTCTATATATCCTCTGTGATACCCTTTTGTGCCTCTCAATTATAGCCATGAACATAATGATTAAATTACACAGAAATTTTCAGTGAGGGTTGGGCTTATCTAGTTACTTGTAAATAAGAGGATTTGCTTTTCACACTTTAGTACAATTTTATTAATGTCTGAATTGTATACTCTGCTTACACAGCAGTAATGGCCAAACAATTACTCTTGAGAAGCATTGTGCTGCCACATGACTTTTTTATTGCATCATTGAGGGCTTGACTCTACACCTCTGAATTTAAAAACCATGTTATTACCATAGTACTACCACAGAAAATGTTCACAGATCATGTCTTGGAGGCCTCTTTCTTTCCTACATTGAAGAACTCATACAAAAGACATGATTCTCTATCCGTAGGTCTTCTGTCTAGTTTCTGGAATAAGTATGATCCAGAACTATCTGCTTTGCAGGGAGGATGAAGATAAAACTAAAGCAGCAGAACTTTCTCCCACGTTTCTTTAGCGCCATGACACAACTTGCCAGGCATCTGCTGTCTACTCATTTCCTACCTGCCCCAATGTAGCAGAAACCATCTGCAGGTTTCCCTGCAGCTGGGCATGATGTGATCCTTTGTTCCACAAAGCCTGCTCCAGGACAAGGTTATTATCGGTCCCTGCATCTGCAAGGAAGAAGGTGGCCCCAAGAGAGTGGCTGGTTTAACGCCCAGCTTCTGGGTACCCCACGTTTTGTGGTTCTGAGGAGTTTAGTGGAGAGGGATCAGCTCTGCTCTCCTCCACGCACCTACTCAGTAGAGTATGATGGTGAACTAGACCAGTGCAACAGTTTAGGAAGGACAGACAAGTTGCTTTTCCCAGAGTTTCCTTATTACCCAGACAATACTGAAAAACTACCGTTTGCTCTATTTGCTGTACAGCTCAGAGCATTTCCTAACAGGTGTGACTAAATCCAGTCAATATCTGTTCTGTAAAGTGATGGGGCTTGTTTGCTGTGCTGCCAAAGGATCAGTTTACCAAATCGATTGTCCTGTCAGCTCAGGAGAGAATTACCAATGCTTTCAATGATTAGTTTCTCTTCCTGTTTAGTGTCCAGTTACACTTAGAGCATAAAGTTTCCTCAGTAGCAATTTCACTACCTACATATATTCCAGTACTGCCCTTAATGTTTGGCATGTGTTTCACTGCAGGAGCTCGGTTCTGGTTTAAGTGGAAGACACCAAATATTAGCTTGGATGAAAGCCCACTGAAGCCAGGGAGCAGACATTGGTCTTGAATTTGGCCTAGAGTGTGCAGTACTAAGGAAGAGGGCCACAAATCGAATTGTTGATATATGTGCTTGCTAAATGGTATTTTCACCTCAAAGCATACTTGAATCTTAGAAGAATGCAACTATTTCAGCTTTCTTGGATGATATGCCAATGGTACAGCCTGCAGTTAATATGGAGCATATCTTTCTTTTAGTTATTCCAGCATGATTTTATTGACTCAATGTGTTCAATGTCTCTGCTATCATGTTCATTAAGAAGAAATATCACAGATTCCAGATTACAGCTTTTGGAATCAAATCCTTAGCAGTGGAAAACTAGGATGAACTGCCTGAATACCCAAGTAAACCTATAAACTGCAGATCTTGCTGTGTACCTGCAATGTCTTGCTATCTGTTTGTAGTTATGCCATTGCAGCTTGAGAACAGTTACCATGAGAAGAAAACTGACATTACTGTTCACTCAACCACATGGCGCAAAACTCACTCTATCATGTTTTAGGTGATCAAAAATGGAGAAGGCTAGGCAGATGTTTGCTGTCTACAACAATAAGGGGAAAATAGAATTGCATTGCTTAATAGCTGCATTATACATAATATCTACACTATATAAAAACACACAGGCAAAGTGATAAATTAATTGCAGATGGAGTACAGTAAGCTCAGCCTCCTGAGAGTTAAGCAGTAATATACAACAACAACAACAACACTACAGTCTCCAGGCCATGAATCCACCACCCACATCCAACACAACTCAGGGCTTCTTAAATAATTATGCCAAATTGTAATGCAAACAGTGTACAGAAGGAGGAACAAAGAAAATAATTGACGTGTCTACCCTAAGGCTCTTCCAAAGATTAGAGAGAAAAGCCCCAGGACTGGCATGTTATTTTCTTTGTTCTTTATCTTTTTCCTGGCTGTTTGCATTAATTTTGGCACTGGATGATTTAGAGCACCCTTAGTTTTGATGGATGCAGGTGGTGGCGTGTGCATGATCCCTTAGTAAATAAGATTACTGATGAGGGTTGCTTGAAGTGGCTTTGCTATCAAGAGCTCTGTCTTAATTTGAAAATACATCTAGGTGATTAAATAATGTCTTAGAGTAAGATTCATTTGCCTTCTTTGATTTTCGTGGCGTTCTAATTAAAGCTCCAAATACTTAATTATATGAACCAGAACAGTGAGCAACTTACTTTCTGTCATTACAACTTAACACATGGTGAAGACACAGGGAGGAAATAATTTCCCACACAGGAGCATTGCAAGAGATTGTTGGTTTACAGATAGCAGTTGAGCACCACAGGACTCTAAACACCCAGATGTGCAGTTTGGGAACACCTGCACCTGTTCTGGTCACAGAAGAGCAGGGATGTCACCATCACAGTCACAACAGCTTTTGCCTATGGAAGAAGGGGTAGCCTATGGGGTAGGTCTATAAGAAGTTTAAAGAGAAATGTATATAGTGGTCAGGCTGCTGCCTGAAGAGTACTGAGTGGAGGAAAAGAATAGCAGCAATTACCAGAAATGTGAAGGCCTTTAGAAGAAAGTTTGAAGGCACTGGCTGAGTGATGGTAGGAGGAGAGGTGTGTATAAATATTTGCAAGGGCTTAGCACTCAGTGGAGAGTGGAATTACTTATCTAGGAACAACAGGATGAGCATGATAAAGTAGCCCTGTAAATGTGATACAGAGCAGTGCTGCAAGGTGGTATGTACAGCTCTGTTGTTCAGCGAAAACAGGCACCAGAAACAAGAGCTGCTCCTGGAGGATGGTGCTCAGCTTGATTAGGACAAATTTTAACACACCCGAGTGAGGAAGAGGAGTTGGGAGAGGGAGCAATGGTAGCGGCTTCAAAATTCCCCATTATACCTATCACCTCACATCAGAAAGACCACCCAGGTTTCCACAGCACGGGAAACCCCAGAGACTCACTGCATTCCCTCTTGCAGGGTTTTTCCCACATAAAGTGGGGAATCTTGTCCTGCACACAGATACCTACCTGAAATGCACTCATTTCTCTCCTGTATAGCAGTAGAGAACTAAGAGCATGCTGGTGTATGGAGGCAGGAGAAAGGGTAATGGGAAGAAGCATAGGAAATGCTTTGAGTCTTATTTCCTACAGAGTATGTAGAGTTTTAAGGTCTTTCCAGATGGAGATGGCAGAGGAGACTAAGAAGCCAGCAAGAGAGAGGAAAAGATGCCCATACATCCCAAACTGCATGAACCAACGGGGGGCTTTTTGTCTTAATGGGTGAAGGATTAAGATGATCTTTCCTTATTCTGCATATAAAGATATGGGCATCTCAAACCATGGTGTCATACTGTTAATTTACTTTCTCCAGAGAGAGAAAGATTAAAAAAACCCAAACAAAAACAATAACAGCAAACCAAAAAACCAAAACAGTTCTGTAAAATAGGGGTTATACAAATTGAGTCCAGAATGCTTATACTCTCTCAGCATACTAATTCAAAACCTTGTAAATCTAAGAGTGTTGATGGAAATACTTCTCACTCATACCCTATACAAATCTGGAACCAAAAATGTTAGGAGAAAAACAAATATTTATCTCTATCACCAGCTGATAAAGAGTGGAAAAAAAGATGTATGGGACAATGGGGCACAGTGCCTTCCGGGGACTGCTTTGTACTTTCCACAAGCATCAGCAGCAGTGTCTTAAGGCATTGTGCAAACGCAGCCGTTGTGATGACACACACAGTCGTTTACGTGATCCAAAGGCACGAGATTGACATGAACATTGTTGCTCACTCAATATGGTGATGAAAGCTCCCGCCTACAATAATGATCCACTGATTTCTTAAGGAATTTTCGAAGGATGAGAAAAATGCAAAAGACATTTATAAATTATTCAAAATCTCATGAGAGGCTTCTGGGGTTTTTTCTCCTACATTTTTTTCTTTGAAAGGTAGGGTTTGTTTTTAAAGGTGCTTCGTGGGAAACTGCTGAATACCCCATCCTCCTTCTCATTCAGGTCCTTGGAATGAGTCATCTTCAGCTCTTAACTTTCCTTCCTTCCTTGTTCCTGAGCCATTCAGAAATGCTGCTGTTTCTGCCTACTCTGTATTGTCTTATCCAGGGTGACTCTTTGTATCTAAGAGCATTCCAACCATTAAAATACGCTTCCTTTTTCCTCTCTTTCCTCTCTTCATTCTAAGACTACCAGTTGGTGTCTTTCTTCGTTTTGACTGCAACATTTGAAAGGACATGTTTTAACTTGTTGACCACCTGTTCTGAGCTGAGAGCCTGGCTTTGCCGAGCTCCATTTCATGGTGCCACTCAAGTATTTTCCTTGTAATCACAGAATCATTGCAGAATCATAGAATGGTTTGGGTTGCGAGGGACCTTAAAGATCGTCTAGTTCCAACCCTCTGCCACGGGCAGGGACACCAGATCAGGTTGCTCAGAGCCTCATCCAACCTGGCCTTGAACACTTCAGCTTCTGCTCCTCACACCAGCCACAAACCCCAGTGGACTCAGCATGGAAACCCACTCATGTCCAGGAGGACCTAATCCAGATCTCATCTCAGTCAATATTACACCTTTTTCACTGGCTGTGTTTTACTGGGTGGGAAGCAGGGAGAAGGGTGACAGAATCAAGGTCCTGGTATGCCTCCCACTGCTATAAATACCATCCAGTGCAGCACAGCACAGTTTTGACTTTATTTCAGTCTTTTTCATAAGGCACAAAAGTATGAGATCACAGCTATTTTGTATGAAAGTCTGGCCTGAGAGGTGAACTTTGCTGTTAGCAATATCAGCATTCAGCTTCCTCCTACTTTTATCTCATCACCAATGAATTAATCTAGTAGGGAAGTCTATAAGAAAAATAAATTCAGGCCCAATTCCTCTGCTAGTACAAACTGATATTATTCATAGCAGTTAACATCAGTAAAGGTCAACCTTTTTTGATAACACTTTAATGCTTGATCTCATTTTCTTTCTTCTTTTTTTTTTTTCCTGAAGGCCTCCCTTCAAAATGCAGTTGCTGAGATCATATTCTTTGCCCATCAATCGCCCACTGTCAGTTCCTCCTGTCCTCTTTGATTCACTCTTCAAACTCCCTTGGCTTCAGGACACGAAGGTCAGGCTTTTTGTATCCACTCTGAATGCTCTCCACAGCCTGATCTTTCTGCCTACCTGCCCTTATAAGGCCTGCACTGTCAGAGGGTGCCTGAGTTCCCACCATTTATGAATAGAAGCAAGCAGAAGATCCCATTGCCCTCTACTCCTTGGGGACCTCCAAATATACAATGAACCAAGTCAAACTAACGAACCAAACCAAATCTCAAACCCAAGAGGTCACCAAACAAACTCTGCAGGATTCCTGTAAGAGTTTGTTATGGTCTGTGAACCTGAAACTATTTCTAAGCATGAAATACCCTGAAAAACCAAACCTATGGCAAAATTGGCCAAGGAGAGCTCAGTATAGCGCAGAGCAATCTTGACGATGTGTGGCGCAAATGCCAATGAGCTACCCATTTTCAGCGATTTTCCCTTTTTTCTTCCTGAAAATTGAAGTAAAATTTAGAAGATATAATAAGCTCATGCAAACCAGAACTAGGAGACAAGCTTTACTGTGCCCACAGACACTGTGCCAGCAAGAGCTGCAGATGCCCCAGCACAAACTTCTTATGCTTTCCCATGCCCTAGGAAGGACACCAGGCTGTGTTTGGAGGGCAGAGCTGGGCAATCCCCCTAAGTGCCAAAGAGCAGAGGGCCAGCATATCCATAGGATACTATGGAAGTTCACCTTCGTAAAGCTTCACCTTCCCCTGCTCTCTGGCCTTAAACCTGAGGCCAGCTGAGTGTGCCTGGCTCCTGGCTGGGCCACAGGCCTGACTTCTCATTACATGGAAATCAGGAGATAGGGATGGAGTATGGGAGGGAGGGGATGGCCCAGGCAGTTCTTAGCCATACACAGGTTCTAAGCTAATATCTACACCACTGGACTTTCTTTCCTTCTAGATGAAAGACACAGATTTAGAACAATGAATGATTTGTTAAAACCTCTTCTGAATGAGTCAGCTCAAATCTGTTCTCTTTTCCATTCTGTCTGCTTCTTGCAAAGGCTCTGGCTTTGTTAATTGCCGGCGTTTTCCCCCTGCCCTCACCCGATACTAGATCATTTACCAGGCATGAAGAAAAATGTCATTTGGTTGCCCTTTAGACACTAGCCGGAAAGTGACAATAAATTTAAAGCAGAGTTTTGGGATAAAGCAAAAACTATTTCTGAAGAATGACAGTATGTGCTAAGTATAAATCTTGAAGCTTAGCAGCTGAATTCCGGACCCATGCAATATTACGCTGCCCTGTGTCATTAGCAAGCTGCCAAAATGACAGCAAACTGGATTATCTCCTTCATAATGTAGTCTGTTCAGCACAAAATAAATGACTGCTGACTTTTAACAATGCACAGCACCATTACAGTGAAACTGTGTTGTGACCAGAGGCAATCCTATGTGGAATTACCCTGGAAAATGAAGCTGCAATTAATCTTTTCTAGCTACACTTTACCCTAGGTTCTTCTTATCAAAATCATCTAATTAAGCACTGCATTATTTCCAGTTTCATACAAGCCTAACTCCCTTGATGTTATTGGAGTAATAACACTACCGACTTGGAGAAGCACCAGAGGAAAGCAAGGCATATTCCCCACATATTCCCCAGCACAATCACATCATCATGGTTTCTCCCACTCAAAGGGTGTCTCCAACACACTTCCTAGTCACCACCTTCCAGGAGAAATTCAAAGTTTAATACTGCTGCTCTCAGACTGCAGTCCCCGAAGCTTATGCTGTCAACCAAACCAGCAGAAATATTTGTGCCAGAGGGGGATGATGACAGATCTTTAAACAGCTACTGTCTTTTGGTTTACAAAGTCTCTGTTTTACACTGAGTCATAAAGAAATTCTGTAGAGATATGATCTTCCAGATGATCATGAAACTGAGTATGAGAATCCAGCTGAAGTTTTTCCAAGGCTTAGCAGAATAGGACTCCTTTTTACTCTTTCAAGGTGAAAGATTTAAGGAATTGTATGGTCAATAAGTACAACATCCTGCAAGTGTCTCTACTGAATTTCATCCTACTTTCTCCAGTCAGTTTTCCTATGGTGATGAGATAATTTTAAATTCCATTCCTCACCCTGATGCACCACAGATTTCCCAGATTTGTGTCTTCCTCAGATCAATCAAACACCATCACTACCAACCTTCAGCATCACTACTGAAGACACTGAGCTATGCTGGAGCCAGAGCAGCCTCCCTCCTTCAGGGCATCCTTCCAGCTGGGCAGTGACTGTGCCATCAAACTGCCGCTTCAAAGCTGCATTTCCCTTGCTAACGTGAGATGGCACCTGAAATGGTGCAGATCCTCAGCAGCCCTGAAGGAGGGTCCCAGGTATGGGTGTTGACTGAACCTTGGAGAGCATCTCGGTGGGAACCTGCACGGGTCACCTGGGTCTGTGAAAGAGTGGGGCAGAAGGATGGGTAGCTCAGATGGTCACTATACCTGGTGTCATGGCCATCTATGGGAAGCCCCATAAATGTTAATGGTGTTTTCTCCACGGGAATGGGAACAGTTAGCAAGTTCTCCAAAGGTAACCACCAACTGCAGTAGTTTTACCTTTCTGAGACAATGAAGGCAGTGGTTTTGTGCAGGAGTTGGGTGTGTCATTCCAGGCAAGCCCAGGCAGGTGGGCCACTGCCTTTTTGGTCCTTCCCTGCAGCACATATGCACGTGGGCTGCCTGTCACAGGGTCAGCCAGGCCACAGCTGCCTCCAGATTTGGAAGGAGCAGGCTTCTGCCCACTGAGCGTGTGCTTCCAGCAACCCAGCCTCTTCAGCAAGGCAGGTGCTTTGCTAACTTTCTGTGTGCATCTCCACAAGAGCACTCAGCTTGCTTGGCTGCATCCAAACCACCAGCACCTTGGAGGAGTCACAAGGGAGAGGCTGCCCACCTCACTGCCGGCTGCCTCATCAGTCCCAACTGTGTGGGACCCCCAAATAAGAACTCATCATGCAGCAGAGCTGACATGATCTGAGAGGGGATATAGTTGCCCAGAGTCAGCCAGAGGCGTTCTTCCTAACCCTATCCCAGTTTTAGAAGAAATACCTGACTACAGAAGACTCCAGATCCCAGCTCTTTATCTCTTTGACTGGAATCTGAAATAAAACCCCCAAAGAGACTCTTAGATGATCTAGATTAACATCTCTGATATGTTTATTTAAATTATAAATTCTGGAGGATTAGAGGTGTGTGTGAACAGAGCTTGGGGCAATAGGGTTTTGTCTGTGGTGGGGGCATTAATAAAACACAGAAGTCCAGATTTCAAAAGCAGTTAGGTGTTTTACTAGGAGTTAAGAGTAGATTCCTGTGAGCAGGAGGATTTCTGGCATCTTTCTGGGTGGCAATGAAAATAGGGTTTTTTTACAAAAGGACTGTCCTCTGCCCCTATTAAAGGTATTTCTGCTTTGCTAAAACTCCACAATGATACACCAGAAGATGTCACAATACAATGCACTGAATTCAGAGGTGAGCACTGAGTGTTGATCCTCATGGTACATTATCGATGTATCGATGTTGCTACATTTCCTCATGCTTGGGGTAGGTACTGCATTTTGCTGTATTCAGTGGGAAATTGCAGGTAACATGGGGGTGATTTGGCTAAAAAGGATGCTGTGACTTGCCTGGTTTTCCCTGGATACAGTACTGGTCATATGCATGTGCCTGAGTTTTCAGCAGAGGAGCAGTCCTGTTACAGACTGAGCTGCTGAGCCAGCACCTGAATTAATGGAAATTCTTTTCACCCGTGTCATTTATTTAGTAAAGCTTCATTCACATCAATGACTAAGAAGGTATTTTTACTTTTGCACATTTGCCCTTGATCTATTGAATATTTTTATTCCAACTACCAGTCACCAAAAGGGCATGTGTCTGTATGTGTGCGTGCAGGACAGTTTTGCCTAAATAGTTACCATGCTGCCTTGATGCCATTAACAACAAAAAAAAAAATTAAAAAGGATTTATTGCTGCAGCTCAGAAGTCTGAGGGGCTTAATGACAGATGTGAAACCCAGAAAGATTGCAGTCTGGGCTCATGAAAATATTCTTCATGCATATTTCATATACAAGCAATTTTCCATCTCTTTTTCCCTGCTTACCTCCCAGCAGTCACCCGAGGAATGCATGTTATTCACTGAGGTAGAACCTACATTATTTTTAATGTCAGGTGCTGGTTTGATGACAGAGAGTTGGGATAATTCCTAGAGACTGCACTACCCCTGAAAAGCTGAAAGGTTGAACCACTGGAGTCTAAGCTATGGATTTGAGGTGTTCTAACTAAAATGCCAAGCACCTCACACCTACTGTGAAATAAATAGCAAGGAGAGATCTGGATCACACACACACACAAAAAATACTTGGTGATAGTAACAGAGCATTCCTTGGATAGCACAGGGCTTCACCACTTTAACATGACCACAACTGAAGGATCTGTGCAGGAAAAAGTGCCCCCTAGAAGCTTGCTCTTCAGGGATTAAATGGATATTAGCTCTCTCTTGGTACCAGGAGACTGGAGAACTGCATAATGGGGCATACTGAAGAGTTTCTGAAGAGGAAGTGAGTCAAAGTTTGTTATTTTCAGTGCAGCCAGGATTGTGTTTTCTGCCACTTGTAGCAGGGGGGTTGGTTTACCCAGCATAGTTGTGCTACAGGAATCACAGCCAGGATCAAGAGCAAACATCTCAATTGCGACATCCTGGCAAGAAGCTTGTTCTAACAAGTAACTATTTTGAGAAGAGGAAGAAAAAACAACAAAAGTTGGCAAAAAGAGCTGCAAAGGGCTGCACTTCATGCAGATGCTCCCTCCTGCTCCCCAGACCTTGCAGACCTGGCTGTGCTGTCCAGGCTCCTGCTGCCTTTTCTCTGCCAAAACAACTTCTCTGTCTGTCTCGGAGGCACTCCTGAACACCCACGGTCTTTCTTAACTCTGTCTCTCTGTTCTTCCTGATCCACAGTTCCCATCCAGCTGCCGGCACTCCCGTGTGATGATCCTGCTCAGTGTAGTTGCAGGCAGATCCAATCCAGTTTTGCCCACACTATTTGTTCCATAATGCCTCAGCGTCCAGGTGCACCGAGGGGTATTGCACCACATACCTCAGGCAACACTGCCTGCCTGTCACTACCCACAAGATCTGAGATATTCATGTAGGGCTTAACTTGCCACTGCCAGGCCTCTCCTTGGGTCATTTACATCTAGGCAAAGGAAATGCAGTGGCTGTGATACAGGACCAAAAGTGAGTAGCTGTAATTTGACAAGGACCATTTGTCACTGTTATTAACCCCCTGAGTCACACTGCCTCCAGATATTTCCTGTGTTGCCGCTATTTTTATTTCTTCACAAATAAAGACTGTAGATTTCAGTTTGCTCCTGCTCACATCAGGCTTGACTCAAGGCTCTGACAAGGAGAATGACACAAGGAAACTTTCCTCAGCACAGGCTGAAAACTGTACCCTAGTTTCTGCACAGTTTTGAAATTATTACAAAATGTATGTTGGTGCTGGAGTACTAATCAGCATAAGGAACTAATGTGATATTAACAGTCTCTTGTAGACAGACTGTGAAAACAGACTGTTATCTTGAATATTTCAAAAAGATTGGATTCTAGGTTCAGGGTTGGCTTTTCTTCTTTTTTTTTTTCCTTTTCATTTACTCACTTAATGCTATCTAACATCAAAGGAAATACTTACAAGCATTATCCCGAACAAATCTCTGCAGCTGAGCCACCGCAGACATCAGTCAGTGCAAAGTGCAGTAGCCTTGAAATGTTTGAGCCATCTGGACCTTTGACATTAGCCTGAGGTTTGGTATATCACCTACTTAGATGCATGGCAAAATGCTTCACACTGAAACAGCACTCAGTTGCTTTCCACTGGCAATTGATGGCAAAATAATTAGTGTTTGTTATATTTATACAGAAGACTTTTAAAATAGGAATAGACAGGATTTGGTTAGGACTAGTGGGAGTGTGCTTGTGGAAGCAAAATTTTACTTTCTCTCAAAATCTTACAGTACATTTTAAATTTAAATTGAGAGCTTTACTAATTAGCATTTGCTCTGAGATCCCTAGACTGCAGACTTACAAATGTGAAGACAGAGAAAATCAAGATTATTGTTCCCTCATATAATGGGCTTCAGATTAAGCAAGCCAGGCACACAGTGAATTGCAGTGACCTGGAGCCCTTATCTACCTCCAACAATACAGCACAGCTCTGACTAATAAAGGTTTCTCAAACTCGGGCATCGAGTACTTGGTGAGACAATGATAAAGAGGGCGCCAGGATATGCCTCAGATATACCAGGATCACTAAGTCACAGGAAGGCATAGCAGAGTGTTAGTGACTTGGGTTTACAGTCCTGTGGTTATATTCACCTGCTCAAGTGATGTTCTTCCTTTCCTCAGAAATGACAAGTGACCTCTTGTCAACTACTGACCATATGGGAAAAAACATCTCAAAGTGGGAACCCCAAAAAAAAGAGAATATTTTCACTCAGTGCTTTGGGAACTTGGCTGAAAGAAGTCCACAATGAACATTCCCAGGACTGAAAGATATCAGATGAAAATCATCTAGTTATTTCTCTTACAGATAAAAGGGATTCTTCTTCCTCACCAAGGAGATTTAACAGGTCTTTAGAGATTTGCAGTCAATAGAAAATAGCTTTATAGAACTGGCAGTTTTCTGGCAAAATATTTTATTCCAGTTAATCATACTGTGCATTCTCTGGAAATCTGGTGTGATATCATGCCTGGCTATAGTTCTGGTTTTCTCTCTCTTGTAAAATACTGACACTGGCTATCACATCCACAGCACCAAGCAGCATCCCTGAGGGATTCATTCAGTTGTTCAGCCCAGGAGTCATCTCTCTGTCTCTTCCCTCTAGGACTCCAGCAGCTGCATGACTGGTGGTTTTACCACTCTCCTTCCACATAATGGTTTATTTGCCCAGGTGGAGGGTCTGAGAAGTTAAGCCTCAGGTAGATACATCAATACAATCTGCCTGCACCCATTTTGTTGTGCCTTTAGCTGACTTTGTACTCAGTGTTTTCTTCAGTCACCCCTTTGAACTTCCTGTTGATGCCTGAAGTGTCTGCATGTCAGGCATGTTTTCCAGCCACAGTGTCATTCTTCTTCCTGCACCTATTTTTAAATTTTCTAGCTCCTTTTGATGGTGGGCACAGCATCGTTCAGTGCAGTAATGCAACAGCAAGAGGAAGACACAGGCAGATGAAGCATCTTTGTAATAAAGCTTAAGCAACTAAATCAACCTGTAGTTCCTTTGCAACATTTGTTCCAGGTCTTGGCCTCTCCCAAAGTATTCTCAAGGAAACCATAACAGGGTAAGATGTTGACTTGGCTCTTTATGTGCCAGTCCCAAAAATCCTAGTCACTAAGGGTCCTATATTTGGGCTTATGCTTGGTCCTTCAGGCAGGGCAGTCACAGCATCCAAGGGATACTCAGGGAGTAATTGTATACTCCTGGTGCAAGGAGTATACCTATAATTATGTATTCCCAAAGTGTACAATGCTTGGTAATTATACACGGTAGATCCAAAAATATCATTTAACACGTGTGCTGGTTTTTAAGGCAAAAATACTGGTGAATTTACTTTGTGATTATATGGTCCTTACCACATGCACTTTCTTCCAGTATTTGATACTTACTATGTCATTAAATGGTCAGCAATTGCTTTGGAGGCAAAGATTGCTTGGAAAATTGTTCTCTGCAAAATGGAGCATTATTTAAAAATCATTAACTTTTTTCACCACAGCATTTTTCCTAAGGAAAAATATACAAGTCTTGCAATTTGACTTCAGCCTACATTCTTCTGGAGATGCGTTCTGTTCCTATTGTTTTGAGAAAGCTCTCAAACTCTTTTAATCAATGTTTTTCTCTGTCCATTTTCCTCTTTAAGTCCTTCCCTCCTAAGCCAGAAATAAAAATTGAAAGCTGACTGTAATTTTAAGCTGACAATATCCCTGTTCCTCCTGAAGCCAATGGATGTGGCGTAGTTCCCACCAAGTTCCCGTAGTCCAAATTCGGTTTTAGGGATTCTTGCCATGTGGATGGAGTAACTCCACCAAGGTCAACAGGTTTGCACAAAAAATGCCTGGGCACAATAGCAGCACAACCCATCCTAGTGGTAGGAGGATCTCTTCCAATTTCTCCTGACCCAGGCATATCTACAGATGCCTGCACACATGCCAGAGTGGAGCTTGCAGTCCACAAGCTCTCTTTATGTTTGCTAGCATGGTATGTTATTTTGTTTGATTGCTGGGCTACAGCACAGAAACACAAATCAGCCCAACTCAGCCTGATTGCAAATGAAGGGAAATGTAGCCTGAAAGAAACACAGAGGCAACTCTAGTCAGAATATTCTATATCAAGATTTACAGGGCTCTAACTAGAGTAATTTTATGGCTCTTGATGTAAGGACTAAATTCCTATTTAGCTCTTCTGCTTTTGCTTGAGTTTTCTATTTCTTCCAAGGAGCACTGAAAATATTTAAGTGGTGATTCATAACAATATGACACCAGTTAAGTTCTGAGACTGGAATTCACTCATTTCCAGAGGACCAACAGAATGGCTGTACATTACTGTATTGTCAAAATAAAGCTCAAAGGAGACTGTGGTAAAGCACGTATCCCATTCTGGCTGCCCGCACAGGGGAGAGTTTCATCCTAGTTTGCAGATCTTTGCCAGCATGGCATTCTTCAGGACAAACTGTACCCAAAAGCAATGTGACCATGGAAGACATGACTCTCTTTAGCTCCTGTGGTCACGGTATCCATCCCTGCAAACAGGATCTGTTAATTTGTGATGGCTCCTACCGCATCTTGTTTTCAGGCCTGGTGAAAGCAATGAGTGGTTCATGGAAGCCAAGACCAGACAGCTAAGGACAGCTTGGGTGGAAAAGGAAGATAAGAACACAGCACCTTGGCCACAGAATTACTTGCTGGCTGGTAGGTGCAAACAAGTGATTTTAATAGCTACAATGCTGGACCACATGGTACAGTTCAAATGCTAAATGTCAGACCAAAAATGTTTTGGAGACTGGATTCTTTAATAATAATAATAAAGTATTCCTCCTCTGAAAGCCACATGCTTTCTTTAGCCATTTTCCTTTGGAGGAAAACCACTCTTTTTCAGATGTTTCTCAGCTGACAGATTGCTACATTGCCTGCCTTAGAAAATGGATGCATCCTGCCTGTGCATGCCTGTGTCAGAAGAACGAGCTTAAAAATAGCTCTCCCTACAAAAAAGACCTTCTGATTATATGACAATGCAAAGATATTTCAGGGGTTCAAAGCACCTATTCCCCTCAGGCATCTTTGTCCAGGTCCAAGTAATATCATAAACACTTTTTCCTGGTACTGCTATTTTAATTGCTCAGACAAGCACTTTTTTTTGGGAACACAGTATGGCCACAGAATGACTGCCCTCAAATGCTTGTTACCAGCTGAGATAAAACCTAGGCTTTGGGGCAACTGTATTTTATAATACTACTAAAAATACTATGTGAGGCTTTGGGTTTCAGCCTTTCCCAGGTCATAACATCCTGATTCTCCCTGCTCTCCCACAGAGAACAAGGTCTACCCCTGCTTAACCAGCAAGAAGCTCCAAAAAGCATCTCTGCAAGCTCATCTAGCAGCAAAGCCAGTAGATCTCCTCTGAAAATAGAAGCAGCAAAAGAGAACTGAGTGATGACTCATGGCTTAGCTCTGCTCTTGTTTATAGTGGCATAAAACAAGAGTAACTCCCTTGACATTGGTGAAGTTAACACCCTTCCAAGTAGCCACACTTCTTGGGTAATTTTAGATCAATCTACGCTCATTCATCTTTGATACTGGCTTGACTCAACTGGTTTACAATTCAGTGAGGCTCCAATGCATGTGATCAATCAAGAGTAATGAGAGAAGCTAAGCTGATTTGTAGAGGTGCAAATAGTGACATTGCTTGGGCGACACAGACCCTGCATCATGCAGTCTATGACTTCCCCAGAGAGAAGCTCCCCTGCAGTCACTAGACAGGTATTAGTTTAAATCAAGTGGAAAAGAGTGGGAAGAAAGTTTGGCTGACGGATGATCGAGAGTGCTTGTTGGTTTCTTGCATTTCCTTGGTGTTACACAACACAGTTTTTGCAGATATGGCTAGACTCCTACCTGGAGGAACAAGGGGGGGTTGAGGATTTTGCTTGCCTGTTTGTTTTCCTCTGAAAAGCAGGAGGTTTCTGATCAAGAGTTTACAGGAAATTCAGTTATATAAAGGTGTTTCTGTTTAAGTGAAAATATTTACTAGGGGGAAAATGTTTCTCATCCGTCTGTACTGTGTACTTTCAGTTCCTGAAAAGAGATAAGAAAGGTGCCTGACCTCCTGTGGGAAGTCTCAAAAGAGGACAGTATCACATATGCAAAACAACCCAAAAAAAGTTTGGCAATAGACCGAGGGCAATCAGAAGTACAAGAAAAGCTTTAAACAGTGCCCCACTTCTGAGTTATCTATTGTCATTGCCTATGTAAATGCTGATGGAGGTATTCTGCTGATCCAGTAGAGTGTGCTACTCTCTGGCCAGACCCCCCACTTAGATTTCTGGGCCACCCCACAGCAAGCAAGAGAAGTTATCAGACCTTGTTGATTGTCCACTGAGGAGTGGAAATGAAAACAGCTAAACATCTGCTATTCTTCACAGCAACATTACAGTTCAGCTATGCAATCCACCTACCTCACTTCCATGCAAATGGAATGGGGCACCAGCATTTCCAGTATTATAAATCAAGGTTACAACCTGAGATGCTGTTAGAGATCCTATAAATAAAGATAAGTCTATGTGGGGTGGTGGCAAAGATAATAAAAAAGATCCCATGTGTGTGGGGATTTGTGCTGTTGCTCAAACAAAGGGATGGGATTCAACAGACACAGCTGTTCCTTGCCTGTTGCTGCCTCCGCCCATTCATTTTAAACAATATCCAAATTTAATTGAGCAATCTCAATGATATTTTCTCAAGTGCTTTTGAAAGGTCTATTTGGTTCATTTGTCCTTGGCATCTTTATCCTCCAGCTGCTAATTTCCTTGTTACTGAGGTCCCTATCACTCACAGGAGGTCTAGATCTTGGCTGGTCCTGCATTCAGTAGATTTTAAAGCTGACATGGCAGGATATTATCCATTTTGATATAATGGTATTTTTAAAAAGTAATTACAGTCAACCTTTAAAGATGTATATGGGAAGTCAATGCCCAGGTTTTGTCCCCTTTGGAGCAGCAGCCAGCACCAACCAAGCACCATGCAAACAACGTTTTGTGCTTGCCTCCACACCTCCTTTTGGATTTGTATGTGCACTAATTTTCCGACAGCAGAAAATAGCAACTTATGGCTTTCCCTGCATTTGGCTACTGCACTGTGGAGCTGAAGCCTGAGAAAAAGGACAAGTGTGGGATCTACACAACTGTGTGCAGAGTGAGGTGAGGAGACAGGAGCTGGGACAGAACAGCTGCCTGTAACCCCCAAGGAGGGCCCTCGGCACAGATTGCATGTGCTGGATAAAGGGGGCTCATCCTGAGTCTGGGCTACATCGCACAGACCTGCTCTGACATCCTGGAGGAGCCACAGCAGAGGAAGGGGAGCCCACAGGGAATCAAACCCTCACATATCTTCGTAACTTCTGGATGCTACGCCATAGTGCTAACCCACTTTAAAGTCAGATATACAGGGAGTGTGAAAGGCAAAGGAAGCCAACAACATCTTGGAAATGAAGCTGCTTTTACAATTTAGGGTTGCTTTCATTTTTGCTAAAGCCCTGGCCCGTCAAGTCTGGTCTGTGATCCCAACTCCAGGCATCAGTGCATATCAAGTTCTGTTCCCCAGCCAGCTCTTGGGAGGGAGGAAGGTGATGGGGGACTGCTGAGATATCCCAGAAAAGGGAAAAGCTGCTACCTGAAGCGCATAGTGCAGACACCCCAGTGTCTCTGCAAGTTGTCAACCTGGGTCATTCAAGCTCAACTCCTGGCAGGTCACCCATATTTGGGACTACCTGAGCCCAGCTAACAGGGTCTGGCAGACATTCCTGCCCCAAGGGCCCTGGCCCTGGACTGGGGAGGTTACAGAACACCAGCGAACAGGATGAATGAAGCGTAAGATTAGTGTAGATAAGTGCAAGAGATTGTCTAGTGCTCCTTAGAGGTGCATTGTCTTTGATAAAACCAATTAAGTTATGCTTGACAGAGTGTACAGTTTCAGGACTTGTTCTGGTTTGACTGAATACATTCAAACAATGGAAAGGAATCACATAGCAATTGCAGACAAAGTCAGCATGAAGGTAACAAGACTTTTTTATGTCTTTAGTCTCCTTTATGGCTCTTTCCATCAATTTCAAAGCAGTTATCACCTCTTTGAAATTCAGTAGTGCTGAAGGGCATGGTCGAGCTGTGGCCAAGTAACAGGATAGAATTTTAAGGGGAATGAAGACATGAAGCAGTGGGACAAAACTGTTCAATCTGCTTTGCTTAATGCATTTCTGCAGGCAATGGATGTGGCTAACACAGATCAGAGGTAGGAGAAACATTTAAAACCTGTAAATTAAATATTTATATTAAAATAAATATACTTATGTGCACCATAAAGTATATAATTAAGAATTGTTTGCTGAAATGTACAGTTAGCAAAGCTCAGATGTAATTGCTATGGCAGTGTTATGTTCTACTTGCAATACCATTGCAATCCACTTAGTTTCCCAGGAAAAACTTGGGAAATAATTTAATGCTGTCTAGATGAACACAGGAGAATAAATTGTTTCTACAAGCTGGGCGTCTTTTATTACTCAGAACTAAACTGCAGTGTCACTGACATTTGTTTGATTTTGAAATGCCACATACTAGGAAAGTGCAAGCATAGGAAAAGTTACCTGGTAGATTTTGTGTATGTCTGCAAAGGAAGACTCCTTCTCTTTTTAATGGTCTAAAAAACCCCAAACCCACTCATAATCCCAAAATGGGATTGTGAATTTAATCTAATTATGCACTAGACTCTGGAAAATCCTGAGAGTTTCCTGTTATACTGTTTGGCTTTATCCTTCATCTCAGCTGAAACCTCTGAGCTCACTTTGAGACTCTGTGACACCATGGATCTGATTCAGCAGAACACTTAAGTATACTCTCAGCCCAAACACTTTGAGGACCTGCATCCTTGCTTGGCAGCACTTTTAAGCACTTACAGAATTTAAAGCATATACTCAAGTCCCTTCAACTTCATTGAAGCATAAGATCTACTTAAGTATTTTGTTTAATTAAAGTATAAGTGATTAAAATATCATGAATGCAAACGGATTTTTCTCTGGTTTGCACTGCTCACTTCTTTTTCAAGTAGCCCAGCTTGTCAGATCTATTTGTTTGTACTCATTTTAAATGCAGAACTGTGTGTGGGAACGCTACAATTAATTTCTCCAATCTGTTTGTTTGATTTTCCCTGCAGATGTAGGGTTCCCAGCATTTCTGGGAAGTGCTGTGCTGCAAAGTATTTAGCACCATGCTGAAGCCAGAGCAGAGCTACAAGTCAGGTTCACTGCATGTGGCAGAAGCAGATGAGTAAGCTAAGCTCTGTTTCAGCCCTCTTAGGCAGGATTTGTGCATCTTCGGCTCTAATCTTGCAAGCCACATATGAGGAAATAATCTTCATCCTCTCAAATACATCCTTGAGGTTGCTGGAAGCAGTCGATGCACAGAAGGCTTGCAAGGACTGATCCTTATTTAAGCCAAGAGAAGAGAAAACAGCGCAAACCCAATCTGAAAGAGATTGTGTGCATCTGCCACTGGAGTTGGTGGCAATTTAGCAGCAGCTTCAGCAGGCACAGTGCCAAGGGCAGGGCTGGACCCTTTGCTGTCTGTGCCATCCACAAAAACAAGCAGAAAGATTGCTTTTCCCAGACTGTTGGGGCATGATATAAATGAGCTCAGGCGAGACTGTCTATAAACCCTCTTCTTTGCAGGCTCTTTTATAAGGCTGGGTAATTACATAGGAATTACTTCTCAGGCTGATTATTCAATGGCTCCTGAAAAATACAGGGAAGATATTTGACTCCATCAGAAAGCAAGTTTGTACTGCAGAACTGTTGTGTTATGTCCACGAGAAGAGCCCAGACTGCACAGCCTATGTGTGAATCTATCTCCTGCTAGTCCTTGCCTTTAGCAGAGGAGTCCATCCTAATTTTTCCCTGACAAAAAGACACAGCTTGATTCCTAAAGCTACAGGACAACATGCCAGCTGCTGGGAAATTTTGCATCTGTGATGAAGCAGGAGGAATTTTGGCAGTGGATTGGGCCCCACAGGAGAGCAATTCTGCTCGGCAGCTTGGCCAGAGAGAGTTTTAAAGTGGGATCTTTTCTCAGGACATACTTAAGAGAAAAGCCATCTCAGAGGAGGTAAAGGCAAGTGGTAAAACTGTACCAGGTTCAATAAACTATGTTGACAGAGACATTGATCTCAGCACTAAAATGAAAAGAAGATTAATCTAGCTTTGGCAATGCTAATGCACTGGGGAATCAATTAGTACAAAGGGACTGCAGAAACCCCTAAAAACTCTCACTATACAGAATTCTAGTCAGAAGGTTCTTTTCTAAAAGACCAAAACACCCAGGAAACCAGCAGCTTTTAAACAGAGAGAGGCACACAGACAGAGAAAGAAATACTACTTTTTCTCTTAGCTTTGAAGGGTTTTACCCTTGAACAGAGCTGGTCAGCAATACCAAACAACACCTGTAAGAGGAAGGGTAGCTAAGCACAGGACACATCTCAAGGACACAGAATTTTATAACCATCATCTTAAACAGGATATCTTAAATCTGATTTAATCTCAGGCATCTTGAGTAATTTATCTGAAACACCCATAAGAAATGCTTTTGTGGTCTATGCTCCTTTCATAGTCAGGAGAGAGGTTGACTCAGCTCATCTACTCTTTATGTGCAGACTCAGGTGACGGCTGAGGGAGTCGAATCAGAGAAAGGCCTTAAGCCCTCTGAGTCGGACCAGGGCTGTTTCCTTGTCTTACCTTCTTCACAATGCATGATAATAACTCTTGGTCCTACTCTTCCTTTGATTTTTAGTATTTGATTTTGAAGATGGTAGAGAATTGTCACTTCTTTAGTATTTAATTTTCAGCCAGTGGTGGGGCAGGAGATGGAAGTCCTCAGACAGGATTGCCACAGAGTGGGTAAGCTGTCCTTTCCCAGTTCCCTTCAGGAAGAGTGGGAGAGTGGCAGGGACTGAAGCCTGGCTTCCCCTCCATCCTGTCCACCCTGCCACTGACCCCCCAGGACCACAAATCACATAAAGGACCTAGTTTTCAGAAATGCCTGACACCCGCAAGTCTGCAGTAGGAGCTACCAGTGCTCCTCACACTGGCAGGTCGAACACATGAGGCCTGCAGCAGTGGTCGGCTCCAGCCATGTGTGGCCAAGCTCTTGTGCTGGGGTCTGGTGGGGTCGGCACCTGTGGTCTGCCAGGTAAAACCCTCAGTATCCTTTCCTGCTATTCACAAGGGAGGATGTCCCTGAGACAGGGTCCCAAGGCAAGTCCCAAAAATGCCTGTGGAGCTGTGCCTCAGCCCTGTGTGGTGGCAGGACACCCTGACAATGTCACACGCCAGCCCGGGCCGCTGCTTGTGGGGAGGCCTCAGCAAGGCCCCTCAGAGGTGCCACAAAACCCCCCGACGTCACCTCGTCCTTCCACCCACCTGCGGCCAGGAAAGGCCCCTGGGGCTGAGCTTCTGCACCTCAGGCACTTCCACCACGGATGGCCATGGGCTCTCCAGGGCAAGCCGAGACACCCAGGGCTACCCAGAACCCTCCCCATTGCCACGCGTCCCCCTCGGCAGGCCGCCGAGGGGCTCCTCACGGCACGCCGGGCGGCTCCGAGCAGCCGTCGGGCATCGGCGCCGAGGCAGAGTACCTTATTTAACCCGGCTGAGGGAAACACCAGCTCCTTCCCCTCTCAGCATTTGTTTTCAGTAGCTTATCCAGGAAACACACGTCCTTTCTATTTACTTAGAAAAGAAGGAATAACAACCACGTTTCTCCTCGGCTCCTCCGCCCTCTCCGGTCCCCTTCTCGCTCCCCTCCCCACCTTGCTATTAAAATGGCAACCTCTGTGCTGCAGGCATCGCCGGGCTGCGGGAGCACTTAGGCAGCACCCTGTGAGCTGCAGCCATTTACTGTGTGCGATTGTTTCTGCGAGACCTAATAATTCTACCATTGTTATTACAACACTGTGCACTAATACAAATGAGCTTGTAAATAGGGGTCCAACTAAAATAAAACCATTATAATCACAGCCCAGGCTGTAAATCACAGACTAGTGCATTCTGCTGTGGTTTGACCCAGAGCCAGGCAATAGTCAAATAATCAAACTGCAGATGTTGGGATAGCAAATCTGCTTAAATTTAAACATTGGCAAAGATCCAAACAACGGGGGAGGGGGGGAGAAAAGAGTCCTTTGCACAATGTAGGAATTTCTCCCCCACCTCCCTTCTTGTTAACTGGGTCTATAAAGTAACCAGACATGTTACCCGATAATAGCGCTGCTCCTCGGCAGCTTGTGCTGCCAGCGCCGGCTCGCAGGAACGGTGCCCTGCAAAGTATCTGCAGAGTGACCGATAATTAGCACTACCTGCCAGGCTTGGAGGGACATCCCTCCCCACAGTCCCATGGCCACTGCCAATGGCGAGATCAAGCCTTCCAAGCCTTCCCAGGGGACAAGCTCGGGGTACCCAATAATGCTGTGTACCATGAACTGCATTAGAGTTACCCCAGAAATCAACAATGAAGAGTCATAGATTGACTCCCTCTAATTTCATTAGCTTCTTGCTATGAGTAAATCCTCTCCCTTCTCCGTCCCACTCTCAGATGACCCTATTTCCCCATGATACAGCCCAGGACACAGCTGCAATTTGGACTCTTGCTCAGGGGAGTTCATGATGGGCACTTACCACTGCATGCTGGGATGGGGGCTCATGTCCCTACCTCAAAGCACCCTTGGCCAGGGTACACAGAGAGACCTGCCTAGAAGTGGCACGCTGAGGGTCATTTCACTGAGCAAAGCAGCATGAGGGGGCAGCTGGAGCACTGTGTTGCAAATGTGGGGCAGCTGGGAAGAGGATCCACATGAGGCTGTCATGCTCTGCCAGCTGTTTCTACAGCTGTGGGAGGTGCAGTGTGGTTGCTTTTCCTCCAAGCCAGAAAGCAGGATCTGTGTCGGTAGTGCTAACAGGCGATGTGTTTTTTTCTGGAGAACACATGAGCCTTGGCTGTTGCCCCACGACATTTGAAAGGATGCTATAAGCTTCTTTAAGAAAAGTCCACAGTCATTTGTTTCTCTGACAGCCCAAGGCAAACAAGTTGGATGGGTCCTGTTGCTCACCACGTTGTCACATGTGGTCGCAGGAGGAGTCTCAAATGTGAGAACCGCCTTGATGTAACTTTAACTTACTAGGAAGGAATTTCTTATGGTTTTTTTTCAATGTAATATTTAAGCTGCTGCCAGGCAACAAGTCATAAAAACAGTCAATCACACAAACAGATGCCATGTAAATACATCTTTTAAGCAAGTAGCTCAAGAAATCATTGAGGGGATAAAGTAGTGATCTCTCCAGGGGAAAATTAGCAAAATGAGCTTGCCAGTCTTGGATTGAAGGCTGGACAGGATACAAACCAGCCATCCTCGTGAATCTGCTTCTTCTCTGTGGCACTGACACAGCAGCTGTGAATATTAATATCATTTCCCTAAAACCTTGTGACTAAATTCCACTAGCAGAACAATTTGCCCTTCCTGCTCAGGAAATATTTGCTGTTAAAATGACTTGAAGGCAACATGAACCAAGCTGGATGCACCCCAGAAGAAGATTTTGGTTATAAAAAGCTCATTCACTTATTTGGAGCCTTTTCCTTAGAAATTGAGAAACAAACTTGGATGAAAGTTCTCTTTCCTCCTTTTTTTCTCTATTCCTGGTTCTTTTTAAGGGACAGTCTGTCTCCTGGAGGTGGCGAACCTTTTTTGGCCTCAGTTTCCCTCCTGGAGGGAATACAATGTTAGAGGCAGAAAAATGTACCACTCCTAATATGTACTGCAAAGTTAACACCTTGGCATGCACTCCTTGAAAATTCATTCTGCTGCATCCAAATTTTCACAGGTTTTCCTGCTCCATTTGTCAAGGGCACCATTTTTAAAACGTGCTATTTTTTTAGTCTTTGATTTACAGTAAGCCCATTGCTCAGAGGAAGCCTGCAGAAAGAGACCGGTTTCCTTTGATGCATTCCTAAGTGTCTTGGTGAGAGGAATTGTTCTGGTGTGTGAATCAACTCTGCTTCCTCTGCCTGTCAGAAAAACAGTGCAACCTTGTACTGCTGATATATGCCACGCTGCACGGGATGTGGTTGATCTCCTCTGCTGCTGCTGCTGCTGCTCCGTGGAGATCTGTTTCACAATGTGAGCAGTAACCAGATTAAAATCAATGCTGGAGGTTGTTGTGAACATAAAGCATTAAATAAACTCCAGCATTGTACCATAATTCCTCATGAATGATTAGATCATCCTGCTGGGAGTGCTACCATTATACATAAGGCAAATGTCACTGGATGCCTCATAAATTTAGCATACAAGTACTAAACATATTAGGTCTGATTCACTGCTGCCTAGCTTCAGTTTATCCTAGTATGAGGCAGAGGAGTTACATCGGCATAAATGTGGAGTGAAACACTGGTTCCCTTCTCATTTTAAGGGATCAGCTGTTTCCACTGACTTTCTAAGACTGATGCTAAGTAGATTCACAGTTGCTCCACTCCAGCTATGTTAAGTCTCAGTTGTGGTAGATCATGCAGGGGAGCCAGTCCTGGGGAAAAATATAGGCTGGTATTTCTGGCACAGAAATGCAACCCCTAATAGTGAAGGCAGGTCTAGATTGCAAAAAAATAATGTGCTCTGGAGCTGGGTTGACAAAATCAAATTAGCTCATTTAGGAAAGGCAGGTTGTCTTTTGACACAGGATAGCTGCTCAAGTGCAAGTCCACCATGGAGCTTATGTTGAACAGGAGCTACATACATGATCCAAACCCCAGATTGTCTCCAATTCCCTGGCACTTCAATGAGAGCACTCCTGTCAGCTGCACTGAAACTTTCCTGGGGACAGGAAAGGTTGGCACGACACCATTTTGGTGTGTTCCACAGCTCCCGCTCCAAATCCAGTGACTTTCCCTTGATGTTTCAGATTTTCCATAAAAAGAGTAATTTCCCTCAAAGAGAATTTCCCTCTATCTACTGTTTGTCAGGGAGGAAATAAAAGTCTTGTGCCTCAAAAAATTTGTTGGGAAAACCTTTAAAATCATATGCTATTGACAACAGCAGCAATAATGGAGCAGAATGTGGTCTGTGAAGGTCCCTGGTCCTTGACTTTCTCACTGAAGGATTATTCCCTGCAATCCCCCTCAGTGCATGTTGTCCAAGGTATTTTTTTAATGAGGTGTTGACTAATTCCCTCGGGAAATTTTTGTGCAGTCTGACAGGTCTCATTGTTAGCATTCTACCCAGCCTAAATTTTGCTTTACCAGACTTTGTCTCAAACTATTTCCCTCTTTCCTTGGTGTATTATGCATCTTTCAAATATTTGTAGGCAGTTATCATATCCCCTTTTTTAGCTGTCTGTCAGCCAAGTTAAACATAATTAGCTTTTTTAATCTTCCTCCATAAATCCAGCTTGCTTTCTTGAAATCCAGTCCCCTTCTCCTACTTACGTGTCTTTTTGGTATGATGAAGCTACATATTTTGTGGTTACTTTTCACACGCCATCACTGATACCAGTAGGAAGAGGCATCAGAAAATCAGACAGCAGATCAGGGATGGTTTCTTGTCTAGGTCAATTTTCTTTGCTTTTTGTAACACAGGCTTAGCTTCACTGTCAAATAATTTTGGGTTTCCTTTGAATTTTTATATCAGTTACTATCCACAGAATTCAAACCCTGTAGAGTACTTTCAAAACTAATTGCTGTAAGAGATTAATTAGGAATTTTGTGCACATTCTATGAGTAGACTTGGAACAGTAGAACACTGCTGGAAAATTAATTTACCTGTCTTGACAATGTGTTAGCTGATGTGGAAAAAATTACTTCCCCCCCCCCCCCAAAAAAAAAAAAAAAACAATTAGAAAATATTATCCAGGATTTTTTTGGAGTTTTTTTTTGTTTGTTTGGCACTAGTGAAACAAGTGTTCCAATGTCCCAGCACTCACTCCCTTAGCATTTGCTACAGGATGCCAAAACCCCATTTTTCAGATCTATGTAGATGACAGGGAAGCATTTCCCATCATATGCATCCCACAGGAGCACTTGCTATAGGATGCCAAAACCCCATTTTTCAGATCTATGTAGATGACAGGGAAGCATTTCCCATCATATGCATCCCACAGGACTGGATGGAAGCTTAACCAGAGCATTGTTTTGTACTCACTGATTCTGGACACAGGCAGTATCTGTTTGCTCATTCAGACATTATTTTTATATATTTATATGTATTATATATGTGTGTGTGTGTGTGTTGTGTCGTCTGGGAAGAAAGAGACAGGGGATTAAGGGCACAAAGAAAACATGAATTGAGTATTCATATTTTCCAGCCATTTTTAAATTTCTCCTTGAGATCAAAAGACTTCAGGGACTTAATAGCACTTTAATTTCAGATAGGCTCCAGAGGAACACTATCAGAATGCTGAAGAAATTCCTCCATATGGAAATTTTAAAGATGAATTGCCACCAGGTTTTAGTTGCTCACTTCTCAAGGTGACTCTGAAAATCTCAGCTTCATGTATTAGTAAGAAATGACTGAGACAATTTCCCAAGGAATGCAATTGATTCTTCATCCACTGGAATGCTTGTACCAAGGCTGGTTATTTTTTAAAAGATAAGCTGTAATTTAAACAGATGCAAGTAATATCTGGTAAATCTGTACAACTTCTGTTTAGCAAAATGAGCAGATTAGAAGATAATCCTCTGTTTGCCCTGAAGCACATACTAAAAGCTGCTTCCTTCGTTGTCTGTGCACAGATTTGTAGATTTTCACTTCGTCTCCCTCAAATACCATAGCTATGACAAAAAGTGTAAAGAGGCATCCTACTTGTCATAATGTCTTCAGGGAAATTAGCAACCGAAGCAGGAAAATCCCTGCTGGAAGAAAATCCCCTGGAGCAGGGATAGAAGCATGCTCAAGTGTAGGCCTCCTTCAATATTAATATCCTTCCTGAGGGCAGACCTCTTTGTTCTTCAGGCCTCTTACGTACAAATTCTCAAGTCTCCTCTAAATACAGCTGCAGAATGACTGATCAGTGTGCTGCTTGAAGTTTTTGATATTTTGAAATTTAAATTTATACATTTAAGGGAAGCTGGAAAAAAATTCTCTTTTTTTTGCATTGTCTTATAGTGTTTTCCCAACTTTTCCTATGAGAATATGTCTGTACCCAAAATCAGTGAGACAGTGATTGTATTTGGTAGGTCTCCAGTTTCTCTGGTTTAGCCCACAGTAAGTTCATAAGGAATTCAAGTGTGGAAAAGCTGAGAGAAAGATCCAAGTCCTAGGAAATGAAAATTAAAAGAGAGGGAGCTGCTTTTGTTATAACAATAGCTCAAAGTGTCCTGAACTGCAGATTTTGCTCACTGACAAAAGCCAAAATCCTGGCTGATATTCATTTCTTTTGCTGACGATGGTACTTCTTTTGCAAGATCTGCCCAGTACCACTCCCCATAGTCATCATAAAAGTGGAACAAAAGGCCTGAAAGCCACCATGAGATGTCTGACATGAGTAATGATGACATCAGCGATCAGAGTTGTGCTCAGCTAAGGACTGTGGTATAAATGCACATAAAAATTGCATAGCTGTGTACGTGTTGTACTCCCACAAGGAGTTCACAACCTGCAGTGTGCCCCACACAAACAGCAGCCAACGAACAGCATGGAACATGCAGCCTGCAGTTTGATTCCTCAGTTCATATTTTTAAAATAAAAGTAATACTATATCATTACTTGTTTTTATGTACAGGAAAAAGCTGGGTGAGCAGCCAGGAGCAGATGCTCGACTGAGTGAAGTCCACCTGGATGCAGGCGAGCTGACGTCCCCATCTGCTGCAGCAGGCGGGGCAGTGCCTGCAAGCTCCGCAGGTTAGTGCAGGTCTGAGGCACCTGAAGTGACTCTCCCTTCTTGCTCAGCAAGCAAGAGAGATTTTGTTCAGCCAAATGGGGATTCCCAGCACGGAAACCAACTGCTCCAATCCCCCCAGCTGCTCCTTCCTTCCTCAGTTTGGTTATCTACTTTTAAAGCAAACTGCCAGACACAGCAGAAGGTGTGAATTAGCCTTGGCTTAGGGGAGCCAGTGAGAACGAACCATGGGGTGGGATGTCCAGTTAAGAATCAGTCTCTGCTGCTGTTTGTGCAAATCCACAGATCAAATTACCTTGAACAGACTGGAGGAAAACATATGCTCCAGGCACCCTGGCCCTTGAGTAGCAATGAGCAGCAGGCCGGCCATGCTCCAAGGGGAAAAAACAAAACAGTGGCCGAAGTGGGGTACCACAACATGCCAGGAGGATCCCTGAAGTCATTCAGCTCAAGGTGTGTGTGGTGCAGAGGATATTTGTGAGGGACAACACGACAGGGATCCTGGAGGTTTCCTGGGTGTGATGGCACTTTCGGAGCAAGGTGTGGGCTTGCAGTGGAGGCTGCTGCTGATGTGCCCAGCTTGTGCCTGTGCTAGGAAGTGCTGCATAGCCCACGGGGTGTTAGGGAAACCCAGTACGGAAAGAGGTGAGGAGAGACCCCTTACAATATCCATTTGCTTTGAGCTCTGACTTTGCATCTTCTTTCCTTCAATGACTATTTACTTTACTCTGGCACTTAAAAAGAAACCAAGTAGGTTAAAGGTCAGTTTTATTATTTTTGTTGGGTTTTTAAAGAAGTTTAAGACACAGCCTAAGGAGCCTACCTATGCCATTTGGGAAAGAAAAATCAGCACATGAAGCCAGCCATTTTAGTTGTGGCCAAGGATGACCTGTCCACTACAGCAGAGAAGATTTTATGGGCTACAAAATTAAATATGACAGTGACCCTGGATGTACTAGAACAACCTCTTCAGTTTTCCTCTCCGTCACTAAGCTTGCTGATTTAATTCCTTCTGAATCCATAATTATATAAAAGAAGATCAGGGTTATCATTATTATGTTGCGAAAGTGTTCATTCCTTATGCAATAACTCCTGTAATGATCCTACCAGAAATGGGGAAATACTCTTCTGGGCATAGGATAGGCTTATGAGAGGCTCTCTGTAGAAAAAGAAAAATAATATCTCTAGGGGTTTTGCCAGTAACTTAAACAAGAGTAGAGCTAGGCTTATGCTGAATGTTTTTGAAAATCCCAGCTTTGATTTCTTAATGACCATTTGTATGACAGACTACTGCAAGCCATTTATCTGCAGAAATAAATACTCGAAATAGAAGAAGAAAAAACGACATAGCCAGGCAAGCTGTGGTTTGTACCAAAGCTTCGTATTTGCTGAAAGACAGATATATAATATTGCTTAGTTTTTTCAGGAAAACCACTACTGAAGCATTTTTGCCAACCTCTTTGAGTTCACATCAAAAAATAATACTGAAAACTGACCTTTGGGGATTTTCCTGGGTAGCATTTCACTGTCAGATAGAAAGACATGGCTCTGAGTCAGCAAGGAATAGGCAGGCCTACCTTTAAACATGTGAAAGTTATTTATAGGAGTAATGTAGTGAATCAGGGTTCATATGAGAGAGATAAGGGGGAAGATTTCATAAAAAAGACTAAACTACAGGAAATCCTGGCAGAGTTATATTTGAAATGCCACATGGGCCCTCTCCCTACCCTCCCTTTAAAATGAATTCATCAGTTGTAGCAAAACTCTTCTTAATAAAAGTGGTGGTGCTTTGCTGGTTTTGGTGGTGCTTAATATGGTTGCTTACCAACCTCGTAGTAGACTTACATTATGGTGGAGTATGAAATCCAAGCAAAGCCTCCAGATATCAACAGAGAACAGATTAATGGAGATCTTTCCTATGCTAACAGCTAGCTGGACTCATAATTTCCTGAATGCTGACAGGCACCAGTCAAAGAAGCAACCACCAAGACCTGCAAGGCAGATTGAGCACCTACATTCGCTGTGTCCTTGTAGGAACCACTCATTCTTTAAAAATCAAACCTCCCCAGGGTGCCTCGAGTGGGACACTCAGGAACAGTGGTAGCTAAAAGTTTTATAAAACCTCTAGCCTGAATCTACAATGAATTAGTCCAACACAAAAATAGGTATTTCTAACAAAACCTTGCCTATTCTGATGAAAGACGGTATTTATAATCACCGGCAAGAAGACCACGTTTGGTTATTTTTTCTAGTTCTTCCTCACCCCTCGAAGCAAGCTGAAATGACCTTCCAACAACAGTTTATTTCTTCTTGGCTTGATCTGAACAAAGGCTTTCTATTCCCATGCATGCAAAGGAGAGTGTGGATGCCTTAGTGGTGAAAACCCAAATCTCTCCTTCGAGCTTTGCAGGCTTTCTACTGTCCTCTCAAAAACCAGTCAACCAAGTGTTCATTTGTGGTGAGGAGTGTATCTACCAGGACAGGGGGCTCTATTAATCTAGAGCCTTCTGATGCTTCCAACACACTTCCTTCCAGCAGGCAGTTAGTTGGTATGGCCTCACAGTATTTCTGGGAATTTGCCATAGACACGGAATGTTCACGCAGGCAGTGTGGACAAGCTTTGACTGGTCAAAAGTGATGTCGCTTTTGTTCCATTCCTCCAACTGACTTGAGCATAGTTTCTATAACTGGAGGACCTTGCTTCAGCTTTTGACCAAGGCTTCTTCAGAAGAAAAGGTCTAAGGGGGAAGGCAGATAAACTAATGCAGGAATTCCTGGCTCAGTAGCACCAGCTTTGCCAGAAGAAAAGCCAGATAACTTTGTGGTGGAACAGTGCAGTTTTAATTAAGGTTTAGTGAGGGTGTTGACAAAAAAGGCTTTTCTGCTATTTGAAGCAATCAGGTCCACTCACAACATGTGTATTTTCTGAAGTATTTTTAGAGATGCCCTCTGTGGCAGGGGGGCTTTTGCAGGTGTTGGGGAGGATGCTGATGTCAGAGGGGAAAATACGCAAATCTTCCCTTGTTTGCATGGCAGAGCTTTAACAAAAGCTGTCCCTGGCAGCCCCATTAAAGGGCATGGAGGGCTCTGATCCCTCTCTCACGCTAAAGCTGTCTTTGTAGCAGGGCTCCCTGGAGGGGCTCTAAGGGCTCTCCCTCAGCATGTCAGCCAGCAGGGTCCCATTCTCTGAGCAACTGCAGGCCTGCTGCAAACAGTGGCAAGGGACAAATCTGCAGCTCTTGAGAGCAAACCTAACTACTTGTACTTGCCATGGGAAAAGGAATGAGGGAGGGTCCAGTAAACCTGCTCCAATTTCAGAATGGAACACCAGGAGGAAATTCATTTATTCACTTATATCCAGTGCAAGAGGAGATTGTCCCTCTATTCTCTCACCAAGACGAAATGTTGCCCCTACTCTGCCTCATTTTCTGTAATCACCAATAGTTCTGTTTCCTCCAGAGTCACCTACCTAAGTCATTGCTAGATCAGGATAATAATTTGGAACTTCGCAGAAAACAGCATTTTGGCTCTAGTAAAAAGCAACTGCAGTTATTTCTTCATAGAGCAGGTGATGTTGTTCACGTGCTGCTTATCTGGGCTTTTTGTCTCTTCTCTATTAACGTCAAAAGAGGACAATTTCCATGCCCGTCCAGACTAGTCTGGTGGGATTCACTGGGATAAGACCACATTAGAAACTTGACTAAAGCATCATTTCCCTTAGGAAAGGACAGATATATTAAACTGTAACACTCAAGCTCTGGGCTGTTGAAAGCTTTGCCAGTGTCTTGTGTCTTTTTAAGGGGCTGAAGCTTCCTGCCTTCTATGCAGTACTCGCAGTCATACACTCCTGAGAAATTAAGAACATTTTGATTTCCGAAAAATTCACCACTAACAATAAAATTCCTGTTCAGCATAAAAATGGTTCTGTTTCCCCAAAATTTTACAATGCCCTGGCTGTGTCATGTTTTGAGAGACCCCAGCCAGCTAAGGAAAGGCTCAAGATTTCAGTTACTGGCTTGGAGTATCTCTATTTTGAAATGTCCAGCCTGAGGTCCAGTAAGACTCATTTTTGTAAGCACCAAAGGACCACAGCTCAGGCTGAGGTCACAGAGAGTAGATGGTGGCCATCGCTTTCAAAAATTCAGGTGTAGGCAGCTGAAATTGGCTTCTCAGAAACAGGTATTTCTAACACAACTTTTGAAAATACAGAATTCCCCATATGAGAAATCAAATGGTGAGCATGTGGGGCCGGAAGCCATTCCCACTCAACTCAACCACAGTTTCACAATGATAGGAATTTGTTTTTTAAGGCTGGAAGCTTGTCCAGGTTGGGTCAACATCAGTTTGCACCATCTGGGGATGTAATACTTGACTGTTACCCATTGCCTCTTTCCACTCTGACACAATTTTTTCTTGGGAGTGCAAGGGTCTTAACTACCTTGGGGTTTCTAACGGCTGGAGCTAACTGAACATTCCTTGTGGTACTGAGTTGTATGGGAATTTAGCAAAGATCTCTTCTCAGGCAGCAGATCCCTTGTCTCAAGACATCTTCTGATTAAACCGTCAAGCTGTGGGACGTGCAGCTAAAGAGAGCAACAGAGTTTGAAGGAACATTTAAAGAAATATTTTTGACAATTCCCAGTGCAGCTGGGATGATGACACACGCTCTGGTCCTAACAATCTTGCCTGGCAGGCAAGGGCTGGGGCTTTATATGTAAATACAAATATATATTTACATATTTTCTACATCTGTTATGAATTTGTTTTCCCTTTGGTTCTATTTAAAGTATGTCTTGTCCTATTACCTCTGAGGCTGAAATTTGGAAGGGTTTCTTAATAAACTCTATGTACTACAGAGCCACAAGAAAAATTCTCCCTCCTCCACAGCTTTTCAGACAGTTCTTCTACAGTTATTCCTTCCTTGTATTTCTAAATGCCATCTGCCCAGCCTATGAAAGGAGCACAGTTTTCTAAGTGGATTCCTGAATAATCTCACCACCAACTTCCAGGGATTTATACTGGGTTAGTCTAACCCATTTGTCCTGCCAGCCCAGCTTTGTAATTGTCCCACAGCTTGGTGCCTCTTTCAGAGAGCTTCCTGCTGTCAGCTCAGAGTCCCATCCACAGTTTCTGCATCCTGGAAGAAAAGCTTCCTGCTGCAAAGGACCAGCACCAGAGCCACCACTGCAGAGATGGATCCCAGCAGCCTCCGAGGCTGAGCGATGCCACCGCCAGGGTTAGAGCTGCGAAAGGACCTTGTGAGCAAAGTTCAACCCACCGTCCTGACAGGCTATTTATGCAGTCTATGGAGCAAAGCTAAACAGGACAGCAAGCAGGGTTTGGACTACGTGAGAGAGAGACACGCTTTATTTGTGTTAAGTAAATAGGATAAAGTGAAAGGGGAAAGGGCAAAAAAGAAAATGTCAAGGCGGGTGAACGCCAACATTCCCACATGGTCTCTGACAGCAAAGGCTTCAGTGCAGGGTGCTCACTGTGAGAAAGATCGGGCATGGATATTCAGAGGTGCTCAGTGTTAAAAAAACCTGAGTTCACACTGGCAGTCGAGGTGCTTTGCTGAATGAAAAAGTAGGGTGATGTCCTGACCCAGAAGTGCTCTTATAGCCAGCACCCACAGCTGATTTCTTTATTTTGATAGCAGTCACCTACGTAATTCCTTCGTGGCCCTGGGCCTGGTGCAATACTCAGTGTGAACTCTAAGCCCAGCACTTGAGTTGGAAGGAGTCTTCTGGAGATTCATAAAATTGTCTTACAAAATGCTTTTTCAAGGAACAATTAAGCATCAGTGCAAATAAATCTAATTTCCTTAAAAGTTCAGGGCTCTGTATGGTCAGATGAAGTGCAAAACAAAGGGTTTTCTGCACTGATGAAATTCCAGGAAATACAGGGCGGGGAGTAAGGAATAGAGAGAGATAGCCAGAAACAAAATGCTCAGATCATCTATCCAAAAAAGTTGCTTCTCCAGCCAAATTACTCAGTCTTTTATGAGAACGATGTCTTGGTTTGGCAAGGAGGAGAAGACAGCTCCACCAGATAATAAAAAAAAGCTCCAGTTGAATTCTGAAACCCTGGAATCAGTCACCCTGGGACAGGTACTAGAGACCTTGGGCTGATGCTAGCAAACATCAGAATTTCTATTTTC
>NW_008238664.1:1414960-1442576 GCF_000691975.1 Corvus brachyrhynchos
GATTCATCTCCAGAAGCAGCTCATTAAAATGAGCTTTGAATCCCTGAGATGAATGTTGAATTAAACCAATAAGCTCCTTATATATACTGAATTTACATGAGTATCAGACGTCTCCCTTCATTAGGCTGGTTATGACTTACCCTGTAGCTATAACTGAGGCTCTGGTGTTGCGAAGTTTTACTGCACATGATTATGGAGTCAATAACAAATTTATCTGCAAACTCATTTGCCTGCAATAACTAAAAATGCTCCTGTCTTGCCTCCTTGCTCCTGTCTTGCTCAAACCATAAAAACTCAACAATTTCTGAGAACCACTGGAATGCCTATGCAGGAAACATAAAAGAAAACCAGGTCTGTCTACAGATTTACTGTGTGACTTCTGCTAAGACATATCACTCTTCACTTATCTTCTGTAATAAATAGGAAAATTAAGACTCTGAGCTCCCACCCCACCCCAGAGCTGTGCACTCTCAGAGCTGTACAAACATGTACATAATTACTCCTCAGAGCTTGCCACAAATGTGCAGCATGCCCAGCCATCCAGAACTTTCTAAAAGTCATTATTTTTAAAATGAAGCAAATAGTTTGCCCTCAGCTTCACTTTTTAACTAGTGTGTTTAAAAAAAAAGAAAAAAGAAAAAAGTTGTTTCATAATTGTTATTACAGAAGAGACTTGCAGTATAATTTCCACCACCAGCACAATTAGACCTTATTCACCTCAGGTGCAAGAACAGGCGTGCTGACTTTGAATATACACCTCATAATTCCTGACTCAATTAGCACACAGCAGATAATCATTCCTTCTGCAATGTATTTATGCCTGCTTACCCTTCTGCATCATTGGCTTCTTCCCTTTATTCCCACTGGTTTCTACGTGGTCGTAATCTAGCACCTACAGCCATGGCTTCTTGTTTTAAAAAGCTCAAGAGAGAGAAAATGAATTAGAACTGTTACAGCCTTTTTCCCCCCCATAATATCCAAACCTTGCATCCTAATCCAAACTGCCTGTAATTTAAAAAAGCAGAATATACACCACAGGTATCTTGGTTGGCTGCATCAAGAGTGAAGCTTAATGGTGTCTTGCTCAGAGCCAATACGAAGACATTGCCAACCACTTCCTTTATTGTAACAAGTCCCCAGCACACCCAGCTGCCCTTATGATGCCCACCTGTTTTCCAAGAAAAACAATCTAAAGCCTTCTGGTGATCAGGGGGATTCCAAAAAAATGAAAACTGACTCCCCTTTTTCCCCTCTCACCAGCTGATTACTCTGTTCAAAGCCATCTGACTGAAGTCAACTCACACTCGACAGCAGTGAATGGCCATCAGTCTTTTTTGATCAAATTACTGCTCAAACCCCGTAAATTTTACCAACAAGAGCATTGTCAATAAACTGTCCCTTTTCCAGATGGGGAGGAGAAAGGACCGTGACCATCTGTCTCTGAGCTACAAATAAGCTGTGCTGTGTCTGCTCAGCCAGCTCTGTCTCACCTGCAGCACACCGGGCACACAAACCTCATTTATCTTCAACAGAAAACCCCCAGTCAGCTGTTCTCCACCAAACTTTTCTAGAGCTGAAAGCTCTGCGTGCTTTGCAGTGCCAAATGCTTCACAGCAAGGGAGTCTCTGTGGCCACCCACATCATATTCAAATGCAGAAATGAGCCAAGAAGGTTTGCATAAACAACTTGGTACAAAGTGCTGAGATGCCGCCGTATTTCTGCATGACAAGTTCATTACCACTTGGCATTGGCTCATGCTGATGTACAGTGAAAAAGAAAAGGGGGAGAGAGAGACTCTTCACAGTTACATTAATTTCATTTTATTTAATAAAAAACAGTGTCAGATTAAAAATACAAACACTTTGGGTGATTATCCAGCGTTTTTCCCTGTGTGCCTCGTAGAGCTCAAACCAACCAAGGATTGGGAGAAAAAAACAAAAAACCCCAAAAAATAACACCAAAACAATTTTGGCCGGAGCTGTAAAATAATGTTGCACCAATTAAATTACACCAAATATATTATTATAACTTTGAAATGGCTTTCAGACCAATAAATTAAAAAAAAGACAAATTCAAATAAAAAAGTTGACTTTGTATTACAAAAAAAATTAAATAAGAATCACAACACTAATAGTAACAATGTGCAGTCAAGTTTTTTTTTTTCTTCTCTTCTAGGAATGATAACATGCCAGTAAACATGTAACATGCCAGTAACATGCCAGTAAATCCCTACATAACGTTTCCAGTTTGGCAGCAAGCAGTCACTCACTCATTCACATTTGTACACAAGGAAGCAGGCCTGGGCAAAAGCCTCAGAGATAGGAGCCTTCAGAGTGCTCCTGACTTCCCTGCCACAGCCGGCTGAGTTCCCTTCCCTTCATCCTGAAACCTCTATAAATCCACTCAAGGTTTAGTGCCAGATGTGCAGGGAAGGTGTGATGCTCCAGCCTCAACGGGACAGCACTGACTCACACCAGTTGAGGATGCAGCTCTTACACCCCAAGGCATGAGTTGAAAGCCGTGGCTGCAAGGCACATCCACCCTTGTTTCAGAAAGGCCATGGAGACTAAGCTGAGTTGTTTTAAAATGCACCACAGCAAACCTGTTAATTCAACACACTGCAAAATGGGGTGCTGGTTTGGGATGGGGTAAAAGAGCACATGCAGGGCTTGTGAGAGAAGATGAGATGTCTGAGTATCATACAGAGAGGTACACATCTGTAGAGAAGTGACCTGCAGTTGCCCTTCCTGAGCAAATGACAGTGAGCCAGATTTCACTTGACCGCCTGAGAGCACGTCTCTCAGAGATTTCATGGTATTGATGCCATTTATTTCAGAGCCAAATTCGGTCCAGTGTAAGTAAATAAGTAACAAGTAAAGGTTCTCCACAGAGGCAGATTAACTGATTTAGGAAACTCAAGCTGGTTCATCTTTATGCTAGGCAGCCCACTTGATTTTTAGGAGGAACTGGCAGATTTAAGTACCATGATACACTGAATAAGAGAAATCTGCAAGTGAAATAGCTCCCTGTCCCAGATGCCAAAGATATATGCACTTATCCCCGATTCCCAAGGAATCCCCAGAGGAACTCTATTTAGTTTCTGCACCATCTCTAGGATTTGGGACACAGTGGGTCAAACCCTGCTTTCAGTTCCAGTTACAGGGCAGGAGTGAGACCAGAACTTGCCCCCATGCCCCTCTGCTCTGGGTATGAGTGTCAACACAAGTTTTGCAGCTGTGGATCATTTGACATCATCGGCTGAAACCTGTGATTTAATCGCACCAGTGCACCTCCAAGAAAGCCAGGGGCTATGTGCTCATGGAAATGAGACTGAAATGGGCCTGAAGATTCCAGTTTGCCCAGGCCTGTCAAACACACAGTGCCTTTCTGACATAGACTTACATTCAGGTAATCCAGTAGACCCATGTGGTACCTTTATGGGAGTTGAAGCCTTCAGTCTGGATAGCTGGACATGTCTGAGAACACAAACACATATCCTTTTTTTTTCAAACTGGTAACATTGCACACTCAGTACCAGCTACACTAGATAGAGGCAGGCCCACAATTTTATGCAAACTCCGTTATTAAATCTACCATTATCATTTCATCACTCAATTCTTTCTGCTCCATTATCACCAACCTAGGAACATTTTCATCTGGAGAAAGGCATCTTCCCACTAACTTTCTGACCTCTACCCATTTCCTACATTCTACAACCTTTTCCTTACCTAACATTCTGGTTGCAAACTACTGTCACCCCAAATACTACAAGCTAGCAGCAAGGTGGCACCGTTTGCTGACAGTGACCGAACTCTAGATTAGAGAGTCAGCTAACCCTTGAGACCCATCTTTGTCTGGACATTCATCTGGCTGGCCATTTTGCAAGAGTCACAGATTGAACATATGGGTTGAAATGCCTTAAAAGGTCATTTAGCTGCTGATAACACCCATTCCTTCCAGTTCCCATTATCATTTCTGTGGCTCTGTTTTTGCTGGTAGGAGCAGGAGTTGGAAACAATTTTAGAACTTTCTGCTCAGTGAAGAGCAATGGCTCTGGACACTGTGGGAGGGTCCAGATATGAATGCCTGCTCCATCGCTTGTCCACAAACACCTCATGAAGTTTTTCTGGGGCAAGTCTCTCAAATTATCTTAGAACATGTTCAGAACCTCTCCGGTCAACCTGGTGGAAGGGACCATGGTGACCAGCTAGCCTGGCATCCTGCATAACGCAAGCCAAAGATTCCCACTGTGCAATCATTTGTACCCAGACAAATAACTTCAGAGGGAAATAAAGCCTCTTGTCTAAAAGGCATCCAAATTTAACTTGAAGAATTCAGTTCATCTCTTGATAAAGCTTATCTCATATTAACTACAAACCTCTCAAAACATGTGTCCCTCACTTCCAGTTTTAATTCTGTCTAGCTTTGACTTTGAGCCATCAAATCTTGATGCTTTTGTCTGCTAGCTCCTGATGTGCTTTCATCACAGATACAAACACCAAAGGTTTTTCTCTGGTCAGGTAGGTAATATTCTGAGGACACAAAATTAGAGAAGTGTGAGATGACTTTGGGGCAACTTTACTCAGAGTTCAGCTAAGTAGGTACAGTCAGCTCCTCTGAATCAAAACCTACCATTGTCAGCAAATCAGTGACCTGGCTTACTCCATCATAAAGGTACACAGAATAACTCCCTTCCCTCCCTTTTCCATCTTCCCTCTGCTAGTTGAGCTTGTTGCAGATCTCTAGGGCTTTCTTGTAGACCTGAGTCACATCATCCATGTCTGTGAGAAGAGAAAAACTGCTGTCCCCCAGACGGTTGCGGTAACGCTTTAGATACTGTGGCCGTGGGCGGTTCTGAAGTCCTTCGAAGTCTTGGATCTGGAGGAAATTTTCAGCAGAGACACAGCTCCGTATTCTCTGCCTGTTTGGCCTGTTCTCTTGCAAATCCAGCAAATCAAATGAGTCACTGGACAAAATACTGTCGTCACTAATCACGCTGGAAGGGCGACTGTAACTTCGAGGTAATACGTCCCCAGGCAAGACCATTTCTTCCATGGCCTCCAGCGTTGGTGTATCAGGGCTAATCAAAGGAGGTTCAGTGCTGTTGGTAGAATACTTGCTGTTATGTTTCAAGATGCCCTTACGCCTGCAGGAATGGCTGTAAGACCCATTTCTGGATGGCTCTGTGACCCCTGGAGAAGTGTCACTGTTTACTGTCTCATCATTATTGTCCAACAGTTCAGAAGATTCGCTTCTTTCTGGAGAGGAGTAATAGCCAGACTCCCTCTGCTGAGTCTTCTTTAAGATTCCTTTTTTTGGCATTAGTGAAGACTGCTTAGTGCCATATTTGCCAGCTACCTCTCCCTCTACAACACTTTTAATGGCCGCACCAGTCCTACACAACTCTTGCTCCAGCTTAAAAGCAGAGGGTAACACTGGGCTGACAACTCCTTCAATGAAACCTGCACTGTGAGAGCGATGTTCGCTGTTGCTCCTTTTCTTCAGGATGCCTTTGGGTCTCTTGGAGGTCGGTTTGGTTGCATTTTCAGCTCCTCCTTCCTGGATGGACTGTGCAATATCATTTTCCTTTTTTGATTTTTTCAGAGACCTCTGTCTCTCTAGTGTGACTTCAGGACCTTTGGGCTTAGAAAGGCACTTGATTTTGGTATCAGTCTCTGGTTGGAGGCCAGTAGAACGGTGATGCCAATCAATGAACCTTGCCAGCAGTGGCGACTCGGAGTCCCTCATGGCATCACAGTCACAGACACTGCTCTTGTAGCCCCAGTTAACCCACCAGTGGTTGGCAATGTCTTCAATGGTTGCTCGTCGTTCAGGGTTCACCATCAGCATCCACCTGATAAGACCACGAGCATCTATAGATGAAGAATGGCATATAACATTTTTAGAACATAGCATTCTTAAGTCTGTCAGTTTAAATTGGAAGTGTGAAGCCAATCAAACAAGCAAAAATAATGCTCCATCCAACAGGAGAAGTGAAAGGGAACAAGGCTTTGACTACCAGTCAATGAGGGAAAATGCCTCTGAGCACTACTTTTTATCAGAAGAATATGATTCACTCTGGAAAATGTACACTGGGCTATCCAATAAATTAATGTTTGTACTGTATTAGACAGTGAATAGTTCCATATTACTGAAGGAAGTCACCAATCTATTGACTCAAATGACAAAACTTAGAAGAAAATAAAATGGAATTGGGATATTTTAAATGATCTACACATTATCGCTTCTGTATTTACTTTTTCCATAAACAACGCAGTCTTCTGTGTATTGTGAAGGTTTATTTTCATACAGAGAGCGAGAAGGCAGGAAGCTGAAAAGGATGGCAAACAACTGATACAAGATAAATATTCATTTAAATATAATATATGCATAGATATTTAAGGCTGGAAGGAGTCATAATCAGTGAGCCAGACTTAGCTGATACTTTTCAGTCAGGTGACAGCTTAATGTGCTATCCTAGAAGCCGACGTGAACACAGTGGCATTAATTCAGATTTTGGCCTGCCTTCTTTAATCAGAGACTGTGTTGCTCTGACCATTCTCCTTCTCTCTGCTTGTGATAGACCACAGTGTAGTGAGTGGACTGATCTGTACATGTATGTTGTATCAGTTTACAGCTTGTCTGAACAATTCCACTTGCAATAGCTAACAGACCTTCCACTGTCTGAACAATTCCACTTGCAATAGCTAACAGACCTTCCACTGTACTTAAAAGAGACCATTACAGCTTCCCCAAGGCAACAAAATCTATCTGCTACCAACCTTTAATTTCAAATGGGCTTTTGGAAAGTGCTGTACCCAGATGGCAATTTATAGCACATGAACTCAGTAGGAGAATCAGATTTTTTTTTTTGGTGTACATCATTCTAATACGACACTGTAAGATGTTGGAAGGGGCCAAACAAAATGCTCCATTCTGAATTGCTGTCAGCTCAGTACATGGCTCTCCCTCCTTTTTCATACCTGAGGTCTGTGTTGGCTCACGATATTCTCCACTGCTGATCTGCCTGATGAGATTTTTGTGATCGAAGCCATCAAAGGGCATCGTTCCATAAACCAGAGTGTAAAGCAATACACCGAGGGCCCAGCTGTCAACCTGAAATACAGACACAACACATGTGAAGCCCAGGAAAGCTGATCCCTGCCCTTCTCGCTTCCATCAGCACCACAAGAGCAGCATCATGTCCAGCTGCACCTACTGCTGGGCAAACTGGTGTCTAACATGTCACTAACCACCCACAGGCAATGTAAACAAAAGCAAGTGAAGGCAGCTTAAGAACTTCAAATACGGGACAGACCCAAGTGAACTCACATGTACAGTAACATTTGCATTAGGACTAGCCCTCAAGAACATTATCATCAAAAGCATCCCCATACCACCACAGAAAAACTGACCCTTCTTACCTCTGGGCCTCTGTAAGGCCGTCCATTAACTATTTCAGGGGAAGCATACAGTGGGCTTCCACAGAAGGTCTGCAGAAACTTGTCTTTATGATAGAGGTTGGAGAGTCCAAAATCAGCAATCTGCAAATAGAATTGTACAAGGCATTTGTAATATTAATGATTTCTTAAAGTAACAGAATATCCTTTATCAGGAAAGACTTAGCTGTATTTGTCTCTACCGTAGGGCAAGGAATTCGATGTGGATTTTACTTTTCTCTCTCAAGATCCCTCAGAGAAGAAGGCTTCCCAGGTTAAATCCTCCTGATTAGGAACAAGGATGCTTTGGTTCCATTCACAGACAGACCACCAACTGACTGCAAACCATCAGTTGGTAATTTTATCCTGGATGAATTTCATATGCTGGCAAAGATAATCTCATACTGGGAAGCCCGCTGTCCACTGACTGCTCTTAATTTTGTATAGTCATTAACACCAGAGGGAAGCAAGCAGAAAGTACCACCCTTCTTATCACATACATGCAAGCCAAAAGCCAAGACCTTTACATTCAACAGGAGGAGGCAGGCAGGAGTGCTGCAGGAAGCTAAGCATTACTGAAGAAAGAGATTTTTGAAATCATCTGGAATGTAGCTACGCTTGAACTAGGGGCAAAGTGAGGCAGTCGCCCTCTCCTCCAGACTCAGGGACATGGGGCTGAGGAATCTGAGCTGTTAAGACCATAAGATGTCTATCACGAGATAATAAACACAAGTCTGGTTCCTAATTAGAAACAATGGGCCCAAATCTGGCTTTCCCAACACAAACAAAACTTCCCTTGGGACTGTTGGGAATTTTGCCCATGTAGGAATTGCAGGATCAGGTCCAAATATTTTGTTTACTTCAATTCTCTGTTCTTGTTCTTACAAAACAAAGGCTGAGGATAGCAACACCAAATACTCCCACAACCTCTGCATTTTTTGGTTCTCTAGCACAAGGCAACACATCTCATTTTTATCTTGCTTCTGCTTCCCAGAGATACTTGTATTACTGCCCACAATCAACATAATGCCTACATAAAAGACATAAAGCACAAGCATAAAAAAGGTATTATAGCTATTAAAAACAGGAGTTTTCTCAGGGTTTTCTTCACCTTATTCATGTCTTTTCTACCAGAAAGAAATGAAATCCCAGGAATTTTCACAAGAGAAGATTCAAGAAAACACAAAGTGAGTGGGAAAGAAAAGGATTTGCCAGCACCATCATTCACTCTTGGCTTTTTGAAGTGTATATCATCAATGCCTGTAATACCTGTTGAATTGCAATGTTTAGTGAACTCTTGGGAGAGGTAAAGTCTTTGTCTCTACAATCTCAACTTCTACAGCTACACTGAAAAATGACACAGTTGAGACCAAAACAGGAACATAGATACACTCTATAAACAGATATAAATAGATACATATAGTTGTTAGATACTTTCACATTAGAAATATAAACTTTTTTAATATATCATTTTTATACACTTTTTAAAGTCATAAGTCAGAGATGAGATTTCATGCTTCACCCTTCCCTATTTGATGCTTTGCTTGTGCAGGTGTTTCACTGACAATCTGAACTCATCCCGCTCAAAGAGCAGCTGATTTCTGCTCATTAATTTTAATTCATCTCACTTCATCCATTCATAGATTGAATTCACTCGGTCCCTCAGACAGTGTATTATCAACCCACAGCAGAAAAGTCAACCCTTAAATAAATGAGGTTTGTAAAATCTTCATTGTATGGCTGGAATGTCATTGAAAACAGCTGGTGTACAATTGCAGTCTGCAAACATATTCTCATGGCTCAGATTGCACTTAATTGCCTTAAATTCCACTTTCTTATCAAGTCACCCTGCCTGGCTTGCAGGAAGTTGGTTTTAAGCCTTATGAAGTGTGCCCTGTCAATCAGGGGAAGAATGGGATCATTTCAGTGTTATAAATTCGTGCTGGTCATTGATTTTTATTTTAGTTCAGGATGCAGCTAAGACAAGAACAAACACTGCACAGTGTGATTCCTTATGAAAATACATTCCCTTACCACCATGGAATGTATAAAATGCATGTGGATGTGCATGAATATATATATAGGGATACACATACCATTGTTCACTCTAAGAAACTCTCAGACTTGGGCATTCATGTTTTCATTTTGACCATTCAGGAAAAGAGTATTTATGTTACAGTCCACTCCCATGCTCACAGACTGATGTTTATCAGCTTTTCCCATTAAAACTGTCATGCCCCCCGAAACAAGATTAATAGAAGCCAGAATTACTTCATGTTCTTGGCACTTAAATGGAACTAAGGCATCAAGTCAAAAAAACTTCCTAAATTGGGAGGAGCAGAAAAGTAGACTTTTATTCTCCTTGCTTCAGGAGTGTATGTTCATACCTACTGTTAGCTCTGATAACAGTAAATATAATATAGCTATTATTGTTGAAGCGTGGAATATAAACTCCACAAAGTTCACACTCATAGAAATTGTCAGTTTTATCCAACTTAAGAATCTGTCTCTCTGCACTGCAGCTAGAGAAATAATTAGGTCTCTTAAAGCAAATGAAGTGTATGGGCAGCTGGTGAGCCTTCCAGTGAAGTGAAGCCCAACTCCACACACTTACTCTGTATATACGAAACCCTCGTGGGTTTTCAGTGGTTAGGCTGATTGGTGACCCCTTACCAGCCCAAGAGAACGTGCAGTGAGCAGGATTATGTTACTGTTACACTTGCATTGTTCTACTCTTCTATCACTTCGGGGTTGATCATACGGTTTACATCAACCTCTGCCAGACATCTTTTCTAGCCCAGGAACCATTTCTCATCCCTACTGTGAACAAGGAGGCCCCTCTATCGTGCCAGGCTGTGTGACACAGGTGTCCCTGGGGGGTAGCTTGTGGCATGGGGCAGGAACACAGTATTTGGATAGTTCAGCAAGAGGCATTAATTTCCTGGCCACCACACAAGGCTGCAGTTGCTCCCCATGTCCCTGCATGCAGTTTTGAAGATTTAGGCACTGGGGAGAACTGCAGTGCTTGAGGACATGTGGTCCTCATCAGACCAAACTGCAGGAGCTATGGGCAGATGGAGGCAGCTACTTATTTGCCCCGCTGCTGTTTCTTCCAGTAAATTCATGCCTACAATGAACCAAACACTAGCATGCTCAGTCCTTGCAAAATGGATGAAGAGAAGCAGGCACCACCAAAAGGCTTTTTTGAAGACCACCAAAGGCAAATGCCTAAAGCCATTGTGAATCTCTTCCCACAAAGGGCTTCCTAACTTCCCAACTCAGGGCAGCTTTTTCAATGCTTTGGAGCTGCCTTAGCCTTCCTGCCTGTCTGACCCTGCCCACCTCCAGCTGTGCATGTTAGATATGTGTGCATGTTGGATCTCACAAGTGTTTAAAGCTCATTTGATTCATTTATGTTTGCTGCATTTAGTGGTTTTCGGCAAAAGTCTGCAGGAAATAGTACTGCATACAACAAGTCCATGAAAAACCTAAAAATACACCACAGATTGGATCACTTTCTTCACCTCATTGCCCACCACCTCTGGCATGTGGATATGCAGAACTCTTCAAAATGTGTAATTTTGTGTTGCTTCCAGACACTGGTGTTTCCTTGTTGCTGTACTCTAACACGACTCTGCTTCCAGAGACTTTTACTCACCATCACAGCTCTTAAAAACAACAAAAAGCCCTTCTTATGTCTTCATACACTCCTCCATGACCTTCATTTAATTATCTAAAGCTTAAGAAAGGTTTCCAAGTTACTGTAGTAGCAAGTAAAATGGCCTGGGGCCCTTTTAGGTCAGATAATAATTTCTAATGGATTACTTGTCCTTTTTATTTCCTGTTTTAAAAGTATTGCTTAAGCTGCTATGCAGGGATCTATTTTTACAACATTATTTTTTCTTCACATTATTATGACGTTATTGTAAATCATAATGCATAGATCACTGGCTTCATCAGAAATATGTATTTAATTGCACATTGCACCCAAGAACAAAGAGATTCCTTTAATTTTCTCATTCTTAAAATCAAACCGCCAATTTTGTGTTTGTAATCCACTGAATTAAATATGAATACTGGGAAAGTACAGATAAGACTATCAATCCATTTCTAGAAAATGCCTTCCCCTGGATATGTGAAGCCATCAGTCAATACCAAACCCCAAACTGCATTTTTTTTCTGCCTGAATTAACCACATGTAAATACTCTCAGAATGAGGACCTGATAAATGTACTCCTAATAAATAATTTACAGTTCCATATGTGTTTCCTTGCCAACAGTTACTGTTTAGTGAAACAAAGAAAAAGTGGGAAGTAAAATTCCTTGCAAGTAACACAGAAACCACAGCAACATATTCAAAGCTTCAGCATCAGGGAAATAGTGGCTGTCTGCTTAACATCAAGTATTCAAAGCTGACCTTAGTCACAAGGTTTAAAAAAAGAGAAGACAGAGGAAAAGGAAAACCATACCAAAAGTCACCTCTTGAAGCAATCCAAATTCAATCACTATTGACTGTAAGATGTATGAAATACCAACACCTTCCTGAGTTCAGTCTGTTTTTCAGTTTCATGAGACCCTTTGCAGAAGTAGTTACCAGGGGACAGCAAAGCAGCCACTTGCCCATGCCAAGGCAGCCTTGCCTGCTCAGAGGCCTTAAGATTGAAGAGATGTAGCTGAGGAAAGGCTGGAAATATGAAAAATACCTACAGCAGCTTAAACACAACGCAAGTCAGGAAAGGGAAACGCTCAAGAAAAAGATGTCCAAATGACTGGAAGGTATGTGGGGAGGTACAGCTACCTGAATTTCTTCCACAGCAGTGCCACTCGCTATGGCAGCTGAAATGCATCTGTGGTTCTGAAGCCCCCGGGTCAGCTCCAAGTGCGGACCAAACACAAAGCTACCTGTCCTTGCCCCATCCTTCCGCTCTACCCGCAGGAGATCGACTCCCATAAAGGAGAGAGGGGCGGGAACAGAGCCTTCTGACAAAGCTCAGCTCCCCAGAGGCTTGAGGAAGTGATTGGTTTTGCATATGAGGACCACAGTGCAGAGATCCAGCCCACCACAGCTAGCAAATTCCACAAATTCCTCTTTTCTCTCAAGAATTCTCTGATTAGCTGGGAAGATAGTTTGGCATGTAATGTGGAAAGAAAGGTCATCCTGCCTGAGGAAGCCTGATTTGTATACAATGTCCTAGAAAGGTTACTTTTTGTTTTCAGTGCTGCTGAGAACAGCTCTGGCTGCTGCAGACCGTGTCCCTGTAGGAACAGGAGAAGGGAGGTCTGCTCCAACGCTGGATGCTAACAGCAAAACATCCAAATATTGCATTAGATGGGCCTTCTGTAAAAGACTATTTTTGGAAACCACATATTTATGTGCCTTTAATCCACTAGTTGATCCAAGTTAGCTTCTGTCATCAGTGTTACACAGATGGCAGCTACCACATGTTACTTTCCATTTCCATTGCACATCAGCTTGAAATGAAGACAATCTCTCCAGTGTGAAGCACAGAAGGCAGTGCCTGCAGCCCCAGGGCTTTCAGAGGAGACAAAAGGAAGACCCAGGCTATTTAGATACTGGGCTACGCAAGTAGCTCCTTGATTACTTTTTTAATTAAATAAGGATGCTAAAGCATCAGCAGAAATTCTTTGGTGTTCCTCGCTCTGCTTGTTTGCCCATGGATGAGTACATCCAGCCACGCTTACATCCAGCTACCCAAGGAGGAACAAAGTTGAAAGTGAAACAGGTTCAGCCACCTGGAAATTACACTTATTTTACAGGGAATATATATAGGATATATATAGGAAATTACACTGGAAATTAAATCTCTGCATTATTTAACTTTGTGCTACAGCTATAAACAATAGAAGAAAAAGAGAGGAAAAAAGGTCATTCCCATGCTTTCACTGGGGAGAAATGGCATGGAAATGACATCACTGACATCACCATCCAAAGTATACGTTTGAGTCTGAAGTTCCAAGGCCATTTCCTAATGAAGCACATGTGCTTTACTAGGTTTATTTTGAAACTCTATTTGCTTATTTTCCAGCCATGATCAAAAGAACATTCAGAGTGTTCTGTAGGAGGCACTTGAACCCTGTAGACCAGAACAGTTTTTCCCTAGCCCCAGAAGCAGCCAGCAATAATATCATTTGTACAATAAGCCCAACGGCACGAAATGCTCTGCTGTTTCCTGCTAGTGGATAGATACTGCATTGGGAATCACGGCCTTTGCGTGGCAGGACAGGGCTTTCTCCCCCACAGTCTGCAAAGCTTCATTTAGTGTGTATTACTGGGAATCGGTGGTCTCTTCCCCCAACCTCTGAGCCTCTTGCCAGATGCTGTTGCTTAGTAGCTGTTACCATAACAATGGCTCTTCTAATACCTTGGGTAAAAATGTTATAAAACATGCAAATCCATTCTGAGAAGCTGAGAAAAAGAATCCTACCTTAATATTAAAATTGTCATCGAGAAGAATGTTTTCCAATTTTAGGTCCCTGTGGACAACACCGTTCTGAAACAAGGAAGAAAAAAATGAGGAAGAACATGAGAAAATATTGGGAAAATTAAAGGCGAGCTGGCAGGGTGGTCTTTGCTTCTACATTTCAGGGCTGGTTTCACTGTCATAACACTCATGGCCCAGTGACTAGTGACAGGCACTGTATTAGTCACTTGGTGTGTGGTTAAGGGAAGAATGACTGGAATCCATCCTCCCACAAAGACTCTAAAACAGCAGGGGGTGGGGGGTGGAGGGCTGGAGGGTGTCTTTTCGGAGCTTAATTCCATCCTGGATCCTGCCCCCACTGCGTGAAAGCAGTATATTCTTCCCAGGCACCAGAAACCAGTATCTGTCAATGACGTTAGCCCCTACAAAAGCCCCCGTTCCTCCAATGAGCAGCCACGTGGATCGGGGGAGTTATAATCCCAAAGGATTGTAAATATTAGGGATGGAAGCAAACAGACTGGGTCTAGGTCAGAGCCTTCTTTACAGAAACTTGGGAAAATTAACTGCATCAGGAATGGCACTGCAGCTTTTCAGCACTCCGCAGTGAGGACTTTGAGAAACACCCTTGTTTATCAGAATTCAAGTAGAGATTTAAGTGTTTTAAGAATTCCAATAAAAACTGTGTTAGCTGCTCATTGCTTTTAGCCTCATAAAAGTTTTGGGTCTATGCAGCTGTTTCATAAACAGGATAAAATGTCCGTAATGACAGCCAGTCAGCTACCTTGGGTTTAATTGCTTGTCATTCCAAGTGGGTACCATGATGGATAAGGTCATTAGCAAATGGTATCTTTCCCACTACATCTGGTAAAGTTACTTTTACCTATCCAGAATGAGTATGCACTAAAGCTCATACGTGAACCTCATAGCTTTCTCTTGGATTTTTCTCTCATATATCTCCTGTTCTAAAGTTGTTTACCAGCATATTCAAATTGCAAACTGGCATTTGTTTGAATGCATTAATATTAATGTTGTAGAGGTTATATGGGATGCCTTCTCTAGTTGATGCTGTAATTTTTGAGTTTGTAATGTCAGGAGAATTATTTCAAAGGCAAAAATGCAACATAGGGCTAAAGTAAGGGTGTGTCTGGTATCTGCCATAACACAGGAAAACATGATTAAAAAAAGGCCCTAGTTCAGTGTAGTACTTTTAATGAAGATCTCCTTTTGTACTGATAAAATCACGTGCTCTGATACTTAATAATGAAGGCTGTTGCCTCAGACATGCTTTGAAATACATGCCAGAAATCAGCCTTGAAACAGCATTTTTTACTATGAAATCCTTTGCTCACCTTGTGGCAGTAATGCACAGCAGAGACTATTTGTCGGAAGAAGTGTCTTGTCTCTCTTTCGCTTAATCGCCGCCTCTCACTGATGTAATCATACAACTCTCCTTTACTTGCATACTCCATGATGATCACAATCTTATCTTTATTTTCAAACACTGCACAGAATAAAAGAAAAGAAAAAACGCCACAGCTGATTCAACACATTTGAAAACTGACACCTTGAAGAGTGAAGAAGACTCAGGATGTCTGAACGCATGCTTGACCACCACTGCAGCCTGGAAGATGTACTCACAATCCCACTGCAAAAATCAAGTTTCAAAGCTACTTTTTACCAGAGGAAGATTACAACATCTCAGACCAAGAGAAGGAAGCTGAGGTTATCCTCTCTTTCACATGGCTACATGAAACTCTTTGTCTCAAATAGTATGGGGTCACAGAGTGGCAAAGTCAACTTATCTTAGTGAGGTGAGGTGAGGTGGACACTTGTGTCAGTAACACATGAATACTAGCTCCTGCTCCAGCAGGGACTTCCTTGTACCAGTAGCCCGCTTGAGGCCAGAGAACAGAAGCAAACTGGAGCCCTCGTATCATTTGGAAAGGGTTAAGAGAAGGCATAATGAATTCTTGTCTTCAGTGACTGATACAGGATTGCCGTTTGGCTTACAATGACTGTTGGTTGGCTTTCACCTACCACCAAAATCCAACAAGTGAACTGATAGATGTGTCCTCCTCCATCCCAACTCTGTGCGACAGCATGGCGGGCATGAGCACCTGGCTGCAACGTCTCCAGAACTGTACAGCTCCTGTCAGTGTTGCTCTATACCCCATCTCATGCACCCAGCTCATCCTCAAGCTTCCTTATCTCCTGCCCCTACCATATGTCCCACCACATGCACAGACTGCGCGCTGTAATCCTCTGTCGCTTGCGCAGAGCCGGCAGCAATGCACAACTCCAGCGTAAGCAGAGCAAGGAAAATGCATCTAATACACATCACAGCCCGACTCTTCTCTGGGGCCCAGAGTATGCTGTGTCACATGCTGTCAAGGACTTCACTGTGAATGGCAGATAACTAATATTTAATCTAGTAAAGCAGGCTGTTAATAGTCTGGAATTGCTGAAATGTCCTGGATAGTTCTCTTTTGTCACTGAAAATCCACTGCAACCCACGGGAAACTTCCTGCACCTGCCATAAATAACCTCTGCTATATGAAAACATGGTGATTTTCCTTTTCTTTTTGTCTGTGGCAGCACTGGTCACACTGGCAGCAAGGCATATGCAAATTAATGAGGTTAAAGGATTTATTACACATAGTTTTGATCAGCCCTACTGTAATGATGCCTTCCTATATCTCTTCATCAAAGCTCAGCCAGTGGTCTTTGGTGATTTAAAAAAACAGAATTAAGCTTCAGTTTTTGCAGTGAAATGTGAAGCTGCCTTTCTCAACACACAGATATTTGCTTCTCTTAGGCTTTGTCTCATGTCCTCTCACACCTTGTCACTCAAATCTACAAGCCAAAGCCTCTGCAGTTCACTCTAACACCCCTGAACCCCAGCCAAACAGCTCTGATAAAAGGGAGAGCAAACAGCCAGATAAAATTGGCTGCTTACTTGTCTGCTGGCCTCACTGTACCCCAAAGCAGAGGCTCTTGCCAGCGATTACATCCTATGTGCATCCTCATTAGCAATAAACTTCGGAAACTGGAAAAGCCGTCTCTGGATGGATTATACATACAGTATCCTCTCCAAGAATGACAGAGTGATACTGTCTGGGAAAAACTGAACATGCCCCATGTCATAGAGGGAAGTGCTGTGATGTGTTACCAATAAAACAGTAATGCACACATTCATTTCTCTAAGCTCAAAAAGGCTTGTTAGGTACAGGCTTGTTTAAGAAGGCAAAAAGAAATAGTTTTAGTAAGCTGAAACAAATCACTGAAAATGCTCTTATATAAGAGATCTGACTTGAAACAAACAGATAAGCCACACAACAACAACAACATCCCCCCAAAACCCCAGCTGATTCCATGAGTTATCATGAAATACATGCATGTATCATGCACATATAGTGAAGATGCCACATGGCACAAACGATCTCAGTGCACTTTCATGGGAATGCACATCCCAAGCAGTTCCAGCTGAGGACCACCTTCAGCTCAGAGGCACATGTGCCCTTGGCTCTTCTTGCCCCACTCCCCCAAAAGCTGATGCCCTACCAGGTGTTCAGTTCTGCTGATGACAGTAACAGCAATAACAGCCCTGACATGATAAGAGTATTCTTCCAGGCTGTGTTTTTATTAAAGTTTTGCCTTCATTACTCAGTCCTAAGAGTTTTCTCAAATCATCCTTGATGTTCCAAAATTTTAAATTCTAAAATCTAATTTTTTTTTACTCAAATTTGCCATAGTAAAAGAAGTCCTGATCCAGATGTATTTTAGAACATTTCTATAGAAATGAGGAAGAAAGCATTTGGTTTGGAGAAATGTGCATTCAAAGGCACTTTCCATTTCAAATTTTCTCTTATACCCACTAGGAAACTGAGATAACACCATCAAGCTGAATTTAGGAAAGTATAAATCCCTGTTCCAAATTTCAAATTTTTGTCATAAAGCCACACTCAAATCAATGAGAACATAATCGTTCCAGTAGCTCATATCTGGCTTTCAGTTTACCAGCACATTCTTCTTCATAAGGGAGAATTTTGAGAGGGAAACTATCCTTGAACTTAGATGACATTGCAGAGGCCTCCTCACCATCACCACAGCTGAACGATTACAGAATTAAACAGCAATTTGTTTCTCCACCCAGGAGCAGAGGTGAGTAGGGAGGTATTTTTTTATAACTGCATCATTTCACTTCAGAGCACCTCCACCGTATCAGCTGAACCTCATGAGTGGGCACACAGCTACTTCCTGCAAAGAGGGAACTGAACAGCAGACAAAAAATCTAAAATGAGAGGTGCTGCTGAAAGAAGAGGAGGTTGAAAGGCAGTGGGATTTATGTCTATACACACACACAACCTTGAAGAGGAATTCAGTGGTCAAGACTATCAGGCAAATGACAAGGTGGTATTCTGGCAAATCTCAAACCATCAGCCAAGTGCACCATGAATTTTCACAGTAGTATTTAGGATGTCAGGCAGGTTTCACACAGGCACTTCTGAATTTCCCTTCTGAGCACAGCGTGTAGTTTTATAAACATATGCTCAAGAAAGCCTTGTGGCCAATGGCTGGGGGAAGAGAGGAGGGCATTAATTAAAGGCTGGATTGACTTACTGCAAAGAATAATGAGGTAATAAATATACTGCCCTGTTAGCACCTGGGCTGTAACCTGTGGGCTGATGATGGACGGGTTGCCTCCATATAGCTTCTGGGACTGCTTGGTTCACTCCTTGTTTTTGCTGCAGATGATTTATTACCTTCCATCCTACTGCATATTCATTCTGAAGCTCACCCCCACCTAGAAGTGTGCTTGAACCCTGGCTGCACCTACTGCCAATAGAGAAGCATGGCTTTGGCAGGATGCTGAACCCCAGGAGCCTCCCAAAGCTTGCTGCTTCTGGGATGGCCATGTCATACAAGCCTGCTCCTCAACCCTGAGCAAGGTAAAGGGAAGGAGGCCATGTACAAGTGAGGTGGGGCTGCTTTAGCTTCTTTCAAACCATCAATACTCTGTAATTGGCTGGCCAAATTAGGTAAGTGGAGAACTGTCAGTATCAACATCCAGATATAGATAGCAGGGGAGATGGCCTGTCAATCAAAAATCAAGATGGGGGGTTGCTTAGATACAAGCCATGAGCTTCACGTGTTAGAGGGGATGGCAGCAGGAGAAATGCTTGCTATGGGCTGTGTACCATTTATCTCTGAGCCACTGTGTTTATCTTCACCACTCTGCAACCTGAGTTACATGGAGAGCTGCAGCAAGACCTTGATGTGGCAGGAGGGCTGCTGCACTGCCTCAGTCATAGTGGTCAAGTGCTGCTGCAGAGTAGGGCTTGCAAATCACTACTACTCCTTAGCAGACAGAGCCTGCTGTCTGGGGGACTGACTTCGGAGATGACTACACTTTATGTGGCCACAGGGGAGGAAGCAGGGACAGCGGTGTGAGAGCACATCAGGAACCAAGAGCAGGAACAGCATGAACCTCAAGGTGTGAGGAACAACGTGATTGTAACCCCAGGAGATGAGCAAAGTACTAGGACATTGGCCACAGCAACGTGGAGAAACAGCATTTTCCAAGGGGCTACAAGCTTGCCTGGGCTTGGTCTGGTCACTCCAAAAGCCTTGGGAACCCAAGCAGCAAGGGGTGCTTAAGATACAGTGGTCAAAGATTTCTTACAACTTTTCTTTAAACTCCACCCTTAACTCTAATGTGTTTGTTTCTTTTAAAAAAGTGACAGAAAAAAATTCTATACTTCCAGCCTGGTAATTGAACCCAAATCTGCTGACTTCAAAGTTCCTTAAAGAACATAAATGTGGAACTGGGAAAGAATTTCACTCCTCACTATCAAAGACACATCTGAGACAAAGTACATTTTGTAACATGAATAATCTGTCCCTCTTTTACAGGTTTTTCTACTACAGTAATAGTTCTTGCATATAATCTCTCCACTTATTTCCATTTAGAGGCTGTGAAATTATATCTACAGCCTTCCATTTTCCAAATAGTGCTGGTTGACCTCTTGCTCATCAGCACTCTTTTTTTTTTAACCCTACTGCCAAATTCTTCCCTTTAGCTACACCAAAGTCACCTCCTCTGAAACTCATGGGACAAGTCTGACACCAAATGAGCATACTCACATTTCTTCATTGCTAAGATGTGCTTCACCCTAAAATTGTTGGAAGCCCAGATGGGCATGGTTTGCAAACATCAGTCAGAAAGATTTAATGGTACATTGTACGCCTCTCTATTAGTTCACTTTGGACTTAATTACTACCAAAATAAAAAAAAAAAGCAGACAGTTTTGCCCTTCCTTCAAGCTTGTAGAATACTAAAGTCAGAGTGAGTGCTGAGGGGGGTGGATTTTTTCCCCCCCCAAAGGTCTACCTCCTTGTGGGCTGATTCCGTTTGGTTTACATGTAACCCTGGGGTAAGGATTTTAGTTTGTTAGTTTAAGAGGGGCGGCCAATCTCTTCGCACTGGAACCATTTGAATTCTCCTCATGCCTTTGCTCTCTATCAGAGCAATCTCCTAAATTAGTTCCAGTATGTTGACATTCCTTCCATCTGGTGTCTTTCCATTCAGCGGTATTTTTATTACTCTCCTAACAGCCGCAGACAGAAGTACCTTTCCACTGCTACAAAATGCTCTTTTATTAAAGGTCAGCCAAATCAAAAGAACAAGCTAGTTTGTTTTTAATTTTGGAGATGCAGACTAGAATAACCTTTTCATTCAGAAAATTCATGTATGACCCAATTACCTCACTTTTGTAATAAGGCTTCAATTATTCTTCAAAAAGACATGCAAGTACTGAAAAATGTCTTTTACCTTAGAAATTCAGCCTGATTCAGCTTTTGTGTTCTTGACTGCTTTAAAGCCCCTTGGCATAATTTTTGTTTAGTTGGTTTTTTTAGTAGTGGTAGTATTTTTTTACTCTTTTTAAGAGAGCATACAGCAGACATGAAAATATCCCAGGTCCAATGAGAAAACCACTTATATGCATACACATAAATTTATGCATATGCTTAATTATAATTGAAGATACCAAGATATAAAGTATGTGTTTTAATGCTACGCTTGTGTTAAATTGTTTTCCTAAATTATGGCCTTATTCAGCCAAATTGTATCTCCTTTTAAATTAAAGGAACGTAGTTAAGATCCTGCAATAATCTTTTTAAATCAGACAGCATGCTATAATTTACTCCCCAGAGAGGAGATTAAATCAGAATGAGAACCATTATCCTTGGTGAGGTTGTTTCTCAAAGAGCAAGACTGAGGATATGCAGATTGTGATGGTTTGCTCTTTAAAAGGAAGGAAAAATGACAGCTGCTAATTTGGCCACAATAACGTTACACTAATTGTCTTTGTTTCAGCAAAGAATACAAGAGCTAACTCCCCTTTATTTAAATTATGATTAAAACTGTCAAGGAACTTCAGACAAGCAAATATTTACATTGCTACAGTAGGACTGTGTAAATGGGAAGATGGAAGTAAATTTCATCGCTGCTGGCAATCAGTTTGACATTTAAACTGGACCTGCCAGTGATCTCACACGTGTGAGTTTATGTCATGTCCAATGAAGTGCTGTTTAGGTGATCACCCTGAAAGACAGGAAATTCATAAAGCTGGGGTATGGTAACTGAAGAGTTAAGTTTGTTTGTTCTTGTTTCATTAGTATCTCCAGACACTTGAAATATTACTTGATGTTCTTGGATGTTATCAACTGAAAACAATGAGAATAAAGCACTCGAAGGTCAAAAGCCTACATAATTAGAGGAAATCAATTAGAAATGTGGTTAAACAGTATCACTGCTGAAGTACTTTCTCTTGGCAAAAAAAAAAAAAGAATCATTCCAGCTTTCCAACTTCCAACATTCTTGATTAAAGCCCAGTCACCCACGTGATGTTTTAATGGACTTGTGGCTTTTTCAGGTACTTTGCACACAGAAGGGGTGGGGTCATTAGGCACCAAAGTTTGTTTTGATTATGTCTGAAAACCAGGAGATAGCAGAGGCTGGGACAGAGGCTGGGACTGCTCTGAACTGTCACAGCCTGAGATAGGTGACTGTTTTGCCACCCTGGCCCCTGGCTGCCTGCCCCACCCCGAGGTGCACATGCAGCTGACGGCGGGGGGCACTTGTCTGAGCTGGTGTTGCTGCAGGGACACAGTTCCCTAGCAATGGCTCATGGCCACACACCTTAACAGCTGCCACACAGGCAGATTTCTGACAGTGCAGCTGGTTTTGCTGATGATGTGGTGACTTGACTGACACAGCTCCCCACACTGGAGACAGGCCTGTGTGTGTGTGAAACACCAAGCGTGTTTATGTTTTGTTGCACGAAGTCTGGCACAAAATGCGAGATTGAACACGTATTTGGCAAGTGCAGTGAGTATCCTGGAATATTATGCCACTGCTGTTACACACTGTCAGATTATCTCCCATTGTCTTTGGGGTCTGAAAGCAGAGCTGAACCAGTCTCCTGATTAAGCATGCAACCTAGCTCAAGCCATTGTGGACTGGGAGACACATGATGGAGAATCTCTCTGCTTTTTCTTAAGAGTACCAAAACGGCAACGTAGAAAACAAAAGTAAGAAGTGCATCTGACTTTGGAGATCCATATTTTGTGCCTTGTTAATGCAAAGGGTCCAGCACTCTTATAAGCATCCTGGCCCCAATTCAGCAGAGCACTCGAGCCCTCACTTTCCTGAAGTTATTAGTTTACGTTAATGCCATCATGTTCCACTGGCACCAAATTTTGATCCTAATATTTATTCATTCTTCAGGGAAGATCTTCAGTAAACTATTTCTGTTAGCTAACAGTCTATTCATTTTTAAGTGCATTTTGCAAGCGGGCAGACTTTTCTGTATGGTTATGCTGACCAAAGACAACTCTTTCAGCACAGAAACAGTCACATAGACAACTGTACTTCACACTACAAAGACTCAAGAGCTCACTCCTAAATGTACCAAGTGTAACTTCACCCTCATGATTGGCCCAACATGTGTTCAAATGTTTGCAGAATGTTCTTTCCCTGGTTTAACTTTTATAAAGTATTGCCAGATGAGGTAGATTTTGCACTCAAGCTACCCCTGGAAAAATATGTTAGCTCTTAAAGGCTTTATTATAAAATCCTGGAGTTTTCAAGGAAAAAAAGCAATAGGGCAGAGGAAGGGCGAGGGGCAGGGGAGAGACAGATAGATGAATGGACAGAGGCATTATTCTATAAACTAAAATTTATGTGCTGAAATCAGAACACTGCCAGCAAAGCCAACTTTGTTTATCCAGTCCCCTTCAAGGAGTTTAAAGTCACTTAAAGAGCACTTCCCTCACAGCCACACTCGACAGATTGCCAATTACAGCCCTGCTGAGAGGATGGAATTTCTTTAGTCACAACTGTACATCTGCCCTGGCAGTAATGGGCAAGGTACATGCCTTTTGATTAGGTTACAAAAAAGTACCTCTAAACTGGAAAGCTTTGTTTCCACACATCCGAATTTGCTTGGTATCAATAAAAAAGATAAGCTTGTGTTTACATCAAGTAGACAAATTCAGAGGTTAATTGCTATTAGCAGGAAGGTCAAAAGGATACCTAAACAAGGATCCTACTTAAGGAAAACACATGTTTGTAAATGCAATACAAAGAGCTTTCGAAGATATTACAGGGAGCCAGCATTGTCCATGCTAGGTATCTGTGCAACCTGGCACCTACTGAGAGAGCTGTCAGACGTGCAGTGGCAGTCTGAAAACCTACAGTATAAATTTGTGAGAGAGCAGTAAAATATCTCTAGAGTGTCTTCAGTTTAAAAGTTAAGCATCTGATCTAAGTTAGTCAGCTAGATTCCAACAGGAGCCTCCAATATGTCATTTATCCCACTTATCTGAAAAAAACGTCTCCCAGGAGGGAGCCAACCACCCTGTGAAGATGCTGATCCCTCTTGACTAGAAAGGGACACTAGACTTGTAGCATACACCAACTGCAGAAATGTTGGATTGCTTAATTTTGGTGAGATTTGGCCCATCTCTTAGGATTTACTGACTTCAACATTTTGTGTCAGGGGATAGCAATATTATCACTCTTTATGCATCACTCAAGAGGAACAGCTATGTGTTTAAAATCCAACTTCAAGAGGATACAAATACTTCAGTCTTTCATGTAGTCCCTTAACTTCACTACAAGTACTCTTCAGCTTCAAGTGAAGCACATGCTCAAGGGTCCCTGAGCTCACACCCTCACCACTGGGCAGCTCCTGTAGGTTCAGCTGCACAACCACACATCTTCCCAGTGCTACCATACCTAAGTTACAGCATTGGCTGCTACAGGCCAAATACTGACTCTTGACTGCTTGGAAAACACACCAGCACCTGACAGAGGTGCTCATTCTCCTCTGACAAGATGAACTCTCCATCATGGAGCTCAACTGGCTCTGCTGCAGAAGCACTGCTCCTCCCTCCACAGGGCCAGAGAGGGAAGTTTTGCTCCCACAGGACTTTAGTCTCTGCTTCCTAAAAATGCTGTAATCTTTTTCACTTTTACAAAATGTTTTAACTCAGTAAAAACCATTTAAAGTAAGGATGAGAAGGGCAATTGGTCAAAGGACCACAGCATGCTTAATATTCTTTCTTCCTGAGTTCCCGTCCACATTTGAAGTAACTTTTGTTCCATTTGCAACCCACATGCTGACACAGCATCCCTCCCCTTTTCTGTTTCCAGATCCTTTTATGAGTTTATTCAATAAAAAGACAGATACTCATCTCTTTTCAAGTACAAGAACATGCTTTTGAATAACTCAATATGCGATAGTGTAACAGTACGCCAAGACAGCCCTTGTTTTAATCAGTCATATCAACTCTCAGAGCAGAGCTGCCATAAACATCTTCTGCATTTACCTCACGGCTATGGAAATGTGTAGGGCTACATTCAGGCTTCCCATTCTGCATGGAGGAAAAGGGGTGATCCCCAGGGACAAGGCTGCCTGACCCAGGTCCCTCTGAACCTCTGGAATCCATGTTCCAGGTCCACCATGCAGCCTCCCTCCTTGCAGCACAGACCTTTTGGCTGGCGTCTTTTAGCACATACATGGCCTGACCCGCCCAGCTAGTGCTGGGACATAAACAAACTGGCAAATCTTCCTAGCTGTGTCCCAGGAAGAAAGGAGGTAGAGGGAGAAGACAGGATAAGGAAACAGGAATGATAAGCCAGCCAGCAGACTGACAGGAAACTGTGCAGAGGTGGACAGGAAGCGCATGCTGGGATTCAGGGGGAAAAGCTGCAATGACAGAACTAGCAACTCTAATTGGTAGGGAAGGGACCCTACCAATTCTTACCCCTCGCCACTGTTCCAAAGAGCAGATAAGAGTAGTCCTGTGCAGTCCAGGGAAAATAAAGCAAACGAGGACTGGTTCAGGGGTTGGGAACAGAAACAGACATCAGGCTGGTTCATGGGTGAGGGTGAAATGAAACTGAGCTGTCCAGAGGGAGCAAGGACGTGAGGTGATACACGCAACCATCTCCCACCTGCCATCAACACAGCGAACTCACACAAGAAGAAGCTCTTCCAAGCAAAGGGTTATGCATCTGTGAAACACTGGTAGCTCAGAGGGAAGGCAGGGCTCAAGGCAGTCTCGTTGGTAAGGGATGAGTTACACAAGGAGTAGGGGTTGGTTTGGTGCACGATCTCAAGAAACATGAACATCAGGTCTGCAAGAACGTAACACAGCAGTCAGAGAGGAAAATCACATTCACTAACCTTCATATATGGTGATGATATGAGGGTGGCTGAGGGATGACATGATCTCAATCTCCCGTCTGATGTGAACCATATCTTGTTCATCCTTAATTTTGTCCTTACGGATGGATTTTATTGCAACCTATAAATTCAGGAAATGAAGCATTATTTTTGGAACTGAACAGATGCATCTAATCCACTAAGAAGAGTTCAAAAAATAAATACAGATGTTAGATGCTGGCAGAACATGGAATGACCAAAACAAACCTTTAAAATACAAACCTCCATGCTCCAGCTCCCTCACCATATAGCAATAAATACACTCTCATTACAGTAATGAGTGACATGAAGTTTTGGGCTCTTCAGGTCTTAGGACTTCACTGAGGGGGAACACAGCATCTTTTGGAATGATCTCTGGGCTAGCCTAAGCAGTCTCCTTATGCAAATGGTAAAACTCCCCAAGAGATTTTGATGGGAAGTACATTTGCTAAGACATGATTGTGTCTGACAATTTTGAACAGAAACTCTGGCGACAATTTCTCTGAAAAAACTTTGCGATCTCTGACAGAACAGGGGCAGGGAATCCAGGGTGCCGATTACATAGTGATATCCATGTTAATACATAAAGGATCCCATTAACACAGGTTAGTCCATGGTTCTCTAAAGAAGGCAAACTCTTCAGGAGTTATGACTTATTCAAAAATCAGAAGAAATAAATCTTTGAAATTCACATCTAAACTCGTCCTCATATAAACCCAAGGCTTCAGGTCCTACACAACACTTACACAATCACTGCAAAACCATATCCTTCCTGCATCCTTCCTCAATCAGCAAGCTTTTTTACAAGCATATCATGTAACTGGATAGCTTTCCAAAAGGCAGGGTGGGAACAGAGGAAGTGATAGCTGAACTTGCAATATAAATTCAAATTATAACAGTCCTTGTGACTGTGTGTATGTATGTTGCCTGTGAAAAAAGGGCTTATCTGAACACCCCCATAAATAATCATGGAGGTCATCTCATGCCCTATGAGAAACGCAGAAGGCAACAATGTAGAGAAGCTGGTGGGAGAGGGAAGGTGAGGGCATTGTGCATACTGAATGGCAGCATGGCCTTTATTATACTCAATATTTACCCTGCATTGTTTTTTTAAGCTAGAGTTCAGGGAATAAATTATCAGCTAGCTTAAAATCAACAATACCTCTTTGAAGAACTTCACTGACCTGCTGAGATGACCACCCTTTTATGGGTAAACCAAACTTGTGTCATTCTTTGCAGCCAACTACTGTGGACTTCTGCTGGGAAAACCTTTGTAAATCTATGATTTATGTTATTTCCCTAGTTACTCTAGAAAAAAAAAAAATTCACTGCCTACTTCAGTAATTGCAAGTGGCAAGACCAGTACTGTTTTCATTATATGATGTAACATTGAGGATATTGAAGAAAGAAGAGAAAAACTTACAACATTATAAAATTGAAATGTACATAAACAGGAGCCAGTTTAAAGGATCAGGTTTCCTACAAAGCCTTCAACTCTGAAAAGCAACATTGTTCAAAAAAGCATTAAGCACATGCCCCATACCCTTGAATTCCCAAAGACTGCTGCACATGCTTAAAATTAAGCTCTTGCTCAAGTGCTTCCCTACCTTGGTACAGCAGAACAAAAAGAAGACAAGGGACAAAACGATTTGCATGTTAACCAAAACCATTCTTTTTTTCCTCTTGACCCAAATATTTGGAATAGAGATTTTAAAAGTAACAGCATAGCTACAGTCTTATTTACATGGCACATATTTCTAGAAAAGGTAATACAACAGATCTTAATTGAATGAGTGACCAAGATAGTCTCCAAGTAATTCTAGAGATGGAAAAGGCAACCAGCTCTAAAGATGACACTGGATTTTTCCCCTTCCCACGTTTGCACTGGGACTGACTGCAAATGCAAATACACTCTGTATACAGAAGGATGTGGGTGGCTCTTGGAGCAGTACGTGCATTC
>NW_008238664.1:1442788-1447704 GCF_000691975.1 Corvus brachyrhynchos
ATAAATATAGACATGGGTAAAAACACATTTTTTATTAAAAGACAGCCTTGTACTTGGCTCTGAGGAAGAATTTAAGAAGGGTTTCATTGTCAAATATACAACGGGGAGCAAATTCTTCGCCATTCACGACTGGTAAAGTAATAACGGCAGCCCAGAGGACATGCCAATCTCCTGCTAACTTGACTGTGTGCTCCACATACAGGACTTTTGCACATCTACCCATAACTACTGCAACTTGCCTCTGTGGAATAATTGTATATAAGAAAACATATTTTTAGGTATAAAAATGCAAATGTGATTGAAAAGTGTCGTGACACTTTATGAATATATGTTTGTATTAATATTCTAATGCAAACAGATGTGTTGCCTGGGAACATATTTTGTAACAGGACCAGAGAGTTTACAGTCTCACAGCCCATGCTGGAAAGTGGTTAAGGCACTTTAATTTATAGAGGCTGTTCTAGAAGTTTACCCAAATTTCAAAGATGGTACTTAAGCTCTCCTGAAAGCATCACTTCCCAGTTGCAGGGGTAGAATTCAAGAACCCAGCCAAAGTACTTGGGATTTTGTCAGTGACATCCAGGCTGCAACATCTCATCCCAATGTAAGGAAAGAATACATGCTGAACACATCTCTTGGGTTTTAACATTCAAGACTTTCTCTTCCCTCACTCAGTTCCTTCAGATCATGGTGACCAGCACTTGGAAACAAGGAAAGACAATTGGCAGGTGTGAAATATCTTTACTCCAGTGGTGTCAGTGAAGCCAGGGCAGCTCCAAGCACCCACCTGCCCACGGTCAGACTATCCCCTGCAATCCTGACAAACAGTAAGAGCACTGTGCAGGAGGCAGTGCCCCTGGTACGTCACCAGTACAAGCACTCATACGTAAGTAAGGTTTACTCACATGCACTAACAAAGTATTATCACTGTCTATTTGCACAGCACATAAGCTGTAGCCATTTATTAGTTAAGGCTTGACAGGCAAGTGGTGGAAGAGCACAATTTATCTGCCTTAAGAAGATGAGGAAATCGAAACAGAAAGCCAACATGACTCCTAAAGGAAACAAGGACAATAGCATCTCAGAAATTGCTGCCTGCCTCTCCCTCCCAAACTGTGCAATACACCACAGAAGTGCCTTGTTCAACAAACCATCTGGCTACTAAAGGATGATTTCTGATACCTTTCCTCATGTTCAATTGCTGTTTTTCTCCTCAAAAAGGGCATCAGGAAAGTGAAAGGTTCAAAGGCATCTCAACAAACACTTTTCACCCCATGCCATCTGCCTGATGGCCTGTACAATCCCCAAGTGGATAAATTCCACATTTCAAAGGCTACCAGGATTGCACAGTCTTGCTGGTGATCTGGTCCGAAAGGCCAAACAGAGAGTGATCGGTGTCAGCAGATTGTCACAGTCAGAGGTGGCATCCCAAAGCAGGATTAGTGGAGCAGGACAGCATTCATTCTAGCTCTTCCCTTCTAAGAAGGGGATTTCTGCCAGTCAGGTGTCTTTTACCTGCACCAGTCTGCTCAGACCATGTCAGCAAGAATACCTGGGCTCAAGTCTACAGACGTGAAAAAACCAACACAAACAAGAAAGCAGCCCAGTTGGGCTTTATTCAGTATTTCACAGAAACATTACAAATCACAATTGCATTCTAGGCATTTATTACATGTTCCATTGTTTTCATATCTCTGAGCAAAATAAGACCCCTAGCTGTATGTTATGGTGTCGGACTGTAAAACAAGCCTCTCTTCCCGGTATTCTAAAGTATCAATAATGTAACTTCTTCCATGAAATGTATTTCTTTCAGAAATATATTCCAGAAAATATATTTTCAAAGTGCACTTATGCTTTTAACACCAGACAGAGCTGGCTCAATTTTTCTAAACCCCACTTACAGGACTGCTGCATGATGAACCTGAATAACTTCAGCATAATAGGAAATAATGTCAATGGAGAAATACATTATGAAAGAACTTGTTTGTTCATTCTTAAGGTCCTTTTCTTTCTTTTTTTTCTAGCCTGCTTTCTTGCTTTCTCTGAAAGCAGTGGCTTCACTGTGTGCAACATCAAAATTTATTAAGGGTCACAGCCTATGAATCAAGAGTACAAAAAAAGCAACATGCTTTTTTACATCAGCTACATTAACTACTCCAAATATTCCATCTCAATATCTGCAGAGAAAGCACTGTTAGTCCCTGCGGTACTCTCAAAACACTGTACTTTTACCTCCACCATGCTTTCTCAATATATTTTACTGGGTTTAAGACTTAGATAATTTAATTATAGTATTTTTAGTAACATTACTAGTGGAGGAATTTGTATTTTTCCTAGCTTCTTGTCTTAATGAGAATTTCAGATAACTCCAAGACCTTGCACTCAGAGAGAGTAACATATCAGATTCCTAATAATGAAATCTAAAGCCTCTCACCCCAACAAAACAGGTTCAAGTTCACCCAAAGCCCCTATAGACACAGTATCCAATCTGGCAAAACACTTTAGCACATGCCTAACTTCACACATGTGAGCAGGCCTTTGACTTTTGTGGGACAGCTCACACATGCAAAGTTAAATACATGCATAAGCACCAAGGTCACAGCTCAAAACTCGGCCATGTGATGTTTCCCTCTGAGGCTCATTACTGGCTGTGTGCACCAAAACCATCCCCAGTATCTTCTGCAGCTCTGATGGCTGCATGGTCCCACATGTGGGGTCAGAGGGATGAAACCACCTCCACCTGAACTGCCAGTTCTGGTACCAGTTTCTGCTCAGAAGCAGGTAAAGAGAACACCCTCTCCAAAATCTATGGCACAAGGGAGAGAAAGCAGGGGTTGTGAGCCTGTAATATTGCAAGGCGCTTCCAAACTGCTCTGCACAAGCACAGCCCCAGCTTCATAGCTGCTCTGCCTTCCAGAAGCAGATAGGAAAGAGGGAGCACAGCTTTTGGCTTCCCATCCCTTCGTGAGTCAGCTTGCAGAGTGTGCTGGGCAGGAAGCGTAGAGAAATAAATTGCTTTCTTCAAGGCTGCAATAAATTACTGGTTTCCATTTGCTGGAAAGAGGATTTATACTCACTCTCTGAACTGGTGTAGGGAGATTATAAAGTATTTTCCAACACACTTCGTGCTTCTTTGCTTTTGTTTCATACAAATAACTGGAATTCAACTATAAATACTTCAAAAGTATGACAGTTGCAAAGGTTTCTGTACATTCAGTCCTATCTGTGAGAGAATGTCTTTCTTCCTTCTCAAGCTCTTGGCCTCTTAGCAGAGTTAAATGGGTGGAATCTATTTTTGCAGAGCCTGATCAAGACCACTGCGTGCAGAAAAGCATCTCCAAGTCTAAACATCTTGCAAAGGGCATGGTAGGCAGTAGGTGCCCATTTCCATATTAAATCTCCATGTCTGCTGAGTCACTGCTGGCATCATCATTTATGGCATGAGCCAAAAAAAAGCTGTATTTTCATCAAAGGGAAAATCTGTTTCACTTGATTTCAGGAAGTTGGTTCATGTATTTGTTTTAATCTAATGAACCTAAGTTTGCCTCATTTCCAGCTGAGTTGTGTGAATATAAACAAAGGTAGAACTAGCCACAGTGCAGTCACAGATTTTTAAGTTGGTGAGTGCTGTAGCTGAGCCTGACTACTTAAATACCACAAACCACTGACCCTTCCCCAGCAACTCCTGCATGCAGTACATTCAGACCCATTGAAAACAATCTTCCACTCTCTATTATCTACCAAGGCTATTTTTAGGACCATAGTGAGATATGAACTGCTTTTTTCCACCAAGGGAGGCTGTGACTTTTAAGCTGATTCCAGCACTGGTACATACCACCCATGCTCGAACAAATTCCAATGGGCTCTTGTAATAGTATTGTCGAGAGTCAAAAAACCAGCATCAGGACAGAGAGTGAAGTTCCCTGAGAAAGGGAAACCAGCTTGTTGCCACTGAGCAATGTGTCAGAAAAGAAGTTTAAAGAAAATTATTAAATTTTTTTTTTGGGGTGAAGAGGGAGGGGAAGGTTAAATACACATAAACCTCTCCTTTCTGAAAGCTGTGAACTAAATTCATCCCCACCCAGCAATGGGAAGTGGGTGAGCCCAGCCGGTTTCACAGCTCTGCTTCCTTTCTTTGAGACTCGAAGGTGGGAAGTGCAACGTGCCAAGGGCCAATGGGGTGTGGAGGTAAAGAATAGGTTGATCAACCAGGGGAGGAAGAGAAAGGGAAAGCGGAGGATGTTTGGGGGTGGGGAGGGAAAAGGTACATTGTTCTTTCTCCAGCTCCACAGAGCCAAGCAAGAAAGAATAAAGTCTGGCACCATATAATGTTTTTTCCAGGGGAGTCTCTGCATATGGCTCTTGGCCCAGACATCACCAACCCAAGAGGAAAAGAAACAAAGCTATGAAATTGTGTGGTCCCTGAGGTGGCTGCAATCAAATGATAAGGAGGGGGATGCTGATAATGCAGTTGCATTGAAATGGCACTTCCAGAAGTTGCACAAAGGAGAAAAAGGAAAGGCAGGGGATGGGCTGAATAACTGTCTATCTGGCCTCTGGACCTTCCAGGTGGGAAGAAGGAGCCATGGACAGATATTCCTACAGGGAAGTAAAGCATCCAAAGGGCTCTCCAAGAGTATTCTTATGAAGACTTCTTTTTGTAAGCCTCCTCCCACATGATTATATCTTTGCTGTGTCCATTTGCTGAAAAAAAGCTACCTTGAGACTCCAACCCTGGGCCAGATGCAGTACTAAAGAGCATCATGCAGGATGTGTAATTCTAGGAACAAGCTTCTGCACAGTCACAGAAAACATTTCATGCAGTCACTGAAAAGTTGGGACAAAAGGCCACTGTGAGTGTAAGCAAAATTAGTGCCTGGCGTCGTGCAATCTGCTAACACATCTCTGAGAGCTCT
>NW_008238664.1:1447736-1463871 GCF_000691975.1 Corvus brachyrhynchos
GAGTAAGGTTGACACAGTGCCATTGTTTCGGAGATTGTTAGTTTTCACATCCTAAAAGCCAGATCATCTCCATGGTGATACTGCCTGGGAGACAAGCATTCAACAAAATCCTTATTAATTATTTATCAGGAGCCCAGCTCTGTTGTTTGATACGTGGGCAAACTATGCAGTAATCGAGGGAGTTGCTCAAAGCAATAACCAGTGCCATCTGCACCCAAGTGAGCCTTTGCTGATTTAAATCTCAGCTTCTGCTCATTACTTTGTTTCATCACATGTTTGTTCATGTCATGGATGTTACCAAGGACAAAACACTGTTATTGTTGTTGCAAAGCCAGCAGCTGCACACTTAAAGGGCAAGGATACACGTGCCTTGATGCACCTCTCAGGTTCATGTGCTTGTATGAGGTAAAGGTATTTTTTACAGCTGCCCCACTCCGCATGGCAACAGCATATAGCAAACATCTGCATCTCCCTGTTTCACTTTCCCCTCTTCACAATGTACCAGACAGATTATATTTATAAAAACCAAAGCTGATATCACTACTTGTAGAGAAACTCACTCTTGTGCCAAGGCACTAGAAGTCCCAAGTCGGTGTGATAAATGTTAAATCAAAATTCTATATGCATAAGCTGAGGCACAATGTGCCACTGTCTCTGGGAGAATGAAGGTACGATTACCTCAGGTTTAATTTTCCTTTTCTAGTTCTGCTGGACATAGTTGCTGCTATCATATCATAAATGATGATTCACCAAGTGGGGAAGAGGAATTAACTATTCACGAACACTCAGCAAGAGAATTATATATCCTCTCTAGTTCCCTTTTATTCACAGAGAAAGATGTCTGTGGAATCAAGTTTTAATGAGCAGTAGAAGCTACCAGATGAACACATTTATACTGTACATATATAAAGTGGGTGCCAGGAGGAACATCAACACCCTTCCTCCACTTCTTTCCTCACCCCCACATACGGTGTTTGTTATCAAGATTTGTGAGCACATTTCCTGAGTAACTACTGCCTCACTGGGAAACTTGCATCCCTTCATTGTCTGGTACCTGCTACACTCATCTATGTATAAAAAGCCTGGCATATTTACACCATGCATTCTCTGACAAATTTCCCTGGCAGACCTTTCTTCATTCAATACTGAGAATCCTTGACTCAAGCCATGTATGTCATAAATATACTAAAAAACTTCTCCCTTCCCGAAAGTTTTTTACACCACATTACTGAAGTCCCAAGTTAGAGCACTGTTCAATTCTAGAAGAAAGATCCTACAAATAACCACCATCCCTAGCAATAATGATGTGTTTCCCACAGTGCTGCTTCAAGTTGCCCCTTCTTACCCCTCGCCACTGTTCCAATAGCATGCTACCACAAATCTGCATCCACTTCAACTCTCCCTGATCCACAGTAAAACAAATTTGCTGTGGTAGGAGCAGAGGTTGCAGAGGATTTGTAGAAAAGCAGAGATCTGACGTGACCAGGTTATTAAAGATGTTTGCAGCTGTGGCCTGTCAGTACTGAAGCCCAAGGCTAGTCTGGCATCCTGGAAGAGACCCTATCATCTGCAGACTTCACCTTCCTGGAGAAAAGAGTTCTGTTTAAATTTTTTCTAATACACTTCTAAATGTAACTCCATATCCTCCATATCATGCACAGATCGATGGAAGACCATCTGCTTTCCAACGTCTAATAACTCACAAATATCCCATCCAACTACCTTCAAACTTTCAAGAAAAGTTCATGCTTTGGCACATAAGAAATTGTATCTGGAAAGAAACCGGGGTAAGGGATTTCCCCGAGGCAATGGATGTTCATAACTGTAATTAAGAAGAAAAAAATGCTTTACAGCCTCAACTATGGATCATTCTCCTTAATAGATGTTAACCAGCACTGAATGCCACATTCACTGAAAAGATGAAAACTGCATTTACAGTTAACTTCTAGTGAAGTTGCCAAGCAGATGTTTATTTTTGGCTTCCACATTTACTAAAGCCAAATGCTACACTGAGTTGGGATTTCACAAAGTCTAATTGCTTTTCTTCCAGGTTACAATTTTGTTGGAACCAAAAAGGGGAAAAAAAAGGAGGGGGGAAAAAAGCAGGAAAAAAAGCGCTGACTTCACTTTAAAGTAGGAAAAAAACTGGTAGCATCCGTTTCTATCATGTCTGTTTATATCATAGTTTAAATGAGGTTAGAATTGTGCAATCGTTATTGATCAACTTCCAAACACAGCATAGCTCCATCCAGCACATGTGCAAAAGAGGAAAAGTCACTGAAAGCAAATCCTGTGTCAGTCAGTCTTTTAACTTCTGCAAGTCTGTGTGCAGACTGTTTAGCACTAATTAAATTACTGGCAAGTCAGGATAAAGAGGAGTGAAAGAATTCACAAGCCCCAAGCTTACCGTTCTCAATGTTACATGGGTATTACAGATCCACTCTCCAAAAACTGGAAGATAGATTTCACAGTAATTTTGAGGCTTGATCTCACAGCTACCACAGCTGCTGATGTAATGCAAAATGCTAACCTGAGGCAGCAGAGAGGGACTTTAATTCAATGTTGTTTTTTCATTGTGAATAAGCAGTGAACCACACTGAAGTAATCCTCCAAAGTAGGAGCACACACTGTTCAAGGCATCAATTTGGGGATGGAACACAAAACCAAGATCTTGGCTATGTTGTTATAAAAAACCCTTTATGACTTTCTCAAGAAGACAGGTATAAAGCCCTGTTACCTGGATCTAGTTCCAACTTGAAAACTAAACAGCCTCCTGTAATTCCTCCAATAATTTAAATTGGAAATGGGGTTATTCACACCCTCTAAGCAACTGCTGCAAACTGTTACAATGTGCTGCTAAATAATGGTAACCTCAGCAGTTACCAGAGTCTCTAAAGTGATTTTACAGGTTTAGGCGAAAGGTACTACATCAGTGCAAGGCTGTAATTCACATTAAACAAGGAAGAGGGTTAGACACTGTTTGAACTCTTAGAACCAGTTTTTTCCCAAGAAGCCACCTCACAGCACATTTTCATTCATTGGTACGTTCTGCCTGAGAAAGCTGTGGATAAATAAATGTAACTCGGCTTATTCTCTTTTTTTCACTGAAGCTTCTGTGAGTTCAGAGAAACCTCAGAACCACTGAGACCTTTGCACATCTTTACAATGCCTCTTCCACCACAAATGTGAAGTCAGCTGGTATTGTGTGGATCTTTTGATTTTGCTCTCTGGTTCTGCAGTCCTTCAGAGAAAAAAAGGAAGTGCTATTTCACCATGAGAATTACAATAGCACAAGGAAAACTTGGGAACAGTCTTTTTAAAAAGAAATGTCTGTACTTTCATGCACCACAATGCTCATTAAAACCCAACACCATACTGTTTGACTACCTCAAATTCCTAATTAACAGAATGGAATTTTGAAGTCTGGAGAGACTTTTAAAGCTGAACTTACAGACTTTAGTCTTTTGGATTAACACTGATGAGCAAGGATTCATTGTGCAAAGATGGTGGGCCACAGGAATTATATGAAGGTGCACAGATGTGTTTAAACAGCACAGATGGAAGGGTTAATGATGCAGAACTATCAGAAGCACCTGTATCTAGTATACTTTTCTAAACTGATCTAAGGTGGATCAAAATATAAACATCACATCCTGGTGGGAATCTAGCAAACCATAAACCCACATCCTATCTGGAAAATACTCTCGGAAAACAAAAAGATTGGCAATCATGTATCAAAGCCTCACCCAGATTATTTTGCTCCAGGGCTTACAGATCGCTTTGCAATATTAAATTTGTTTTTGTTAACGCACTGCTTCAGTATTACATTGTTCTGCCTGGACATTACCTATTTAATGGTCCCTTCTGGGAAGGGACCGTCTTACAATTTATGACCAAGTGTGGTGGAATTACTACAGCGGGAGGAAAGGAGTTTGCTAAGATTTCTTCCCCATCCGTCTCTGATTTCCGAGACATATTTATACCCCTGAAGGTAGAGGAACCTCCTGTTGTTCCCTTCTATTTATTGAAAGTAAATCACCAGGGCCACCCTAATGGCTCAGTGGAGAGAGTAACACAGGAACAGGAACACTCTTGCTCCCTGCAGCCAGTTGGGCTTAGAATGGATGTGAGAGGGTGAGGAATATATTACGCTTTCCTACAATTAAGTGGCTGGCGATCCAGCAATTCTGCAGCCTTAAATGCATAATTTCAGCTTCCCCTGCTAGAAGAGGAGTTCACAACTGCAGGCAGTTGTTCTAAGTAGTTAGGAGACTTAGCTTTGGAGGGGAGAAAGCACAAAGCAATTATTTTTCAGGACAGAAAGCTTTTGCCTAAGAACTCCCCCAGACCCTGCAAGCTCCAGGACTGTTGCCCCCTTCTTCAACACGCACAAACACCTTTTTTGGCATGTGTTTTGGCTGGAGTCAGTTGAACAAGCGAGAGTTAGAACTCATGTTTCTGGGATCCCCTTGCCAGAAGCTAAGCTGTTGGGTAGTGTAACAACAGCAGCCCAGGCTTCCCACTTCACCCTGCCAATGACCTTCGCACAGACTTGGACATACCCCCTTCCTCAGAGCGAGGAGCAATTCCCTCTCATGCTGCTCAGTCCAGAAACTCATCTCAGCAAATACCACAAATCATGTCAGACCGAGCAGGACTATTAAAGCAGTGCTGCATAATGTGCATTGCTGTCCACAAGGGACCAGACCAAGAGACTGCCTAACCCACTTTGTTTAACATTTAGTTAAACAATCCTGAAAGGGGAAGCTGCATTGCTACTCTGGAAATTACAACTTTAATCTTATTTGAACCACGCATTCCTCAGGTTAACTGCAGAAATAATTTAAGAACCAACTCCCAAATAAGACATTTTTCTGTATTTCCCACATTTCTTGGAAGTATATTATTTCCAATGCTGTGAAGCCAAAGCAGACTTACTAATTTACCCAGGTTGAAGTTCTTCCAGTAGCCCCAATAAACTCTAATGTCAGGCTAATTACATGCATTTCACCGGTTTTGCATTTTCACATTGCTCAAAGCAACACCAGTGGAACATTGATCATTTCCAACTCAACCCCACAAACCATTCGCGCATGTTGCATTCATCGCTCACTCGCACTGCATTGCACATGGCAGAAATCCATAGCGCTTCCTTGAAAACAGAGCAAGCTTCATTTCCCTTCCTCAGGCATGCTTTAATACAGCTCTGAGATGCCAGCTTTTACTGGGTTATTTAAACAGCATTTAGAGTTTTGCTGGGCAGATAAGAAGAATAACTTGGGTGTGCAGTAAAACAAAGATATAGCTGTTTGTGCCAAACATTCAGTTTATGGCAATACTTCATAGGAATTATTCCCCATAACAACTGAACTGTCATATCCTACAACTACATCCCAGGCAACCTCCCAGCTGAACTCACTACGGCTGCTGTCTGATGTGCTCTACATACAAACACCCAGAACTAACCAGATGTTCTCTATGTAAAACATTTGGTTTGAAACACGCAGCACTTCTTTCCAAAAATCCATTACATTTGTTTAATGGACTTGCACAGTTCAACTAAAATATCCTGGAGCAGACATTTGACTGCAACTCTACTCTACAAGCCCCATCTGCAAAAAGAAAAAAAAAAAGAAAGAAAAAGCAAATGAGAATGCTTTACATGATTTATGCTGTCTTTATGATCAGCCAGTTCATAAAATACAAGCTCTGCTCTACAGACAATAACACAAATCGCTTTCAAGTGTATTGTTTAGTCCTTGCCTGTGTTAAACAAATATTTCAATGGAAACAAAGGGCCGAACTCGACTCTTCAGCTTACAAGTGTTAATGCAACTGAGAGCAGCATTTTACCCACATGCATAACAGGGGATGCAATTTTTTTGTTTTATGCTCAGAGTGAGTGAGTAATGACATCCAATAATGATAACCAGTTACATTCACGGTTGCAGAGTTTTCCTTTCATCCAAGAAAGGCTTGAAGGAGGTTGAAGTACAGCATGAAATCCTTCTCCCTGATGAATTCCTTGTGAGCAATGCAAAACCCACAACAAGGCCTATCTCAGGTTCCCTTAGACTGCGTTTACATAATAAAATGCCAGACAGAATGGGAGAATACTTTGTTTTACTGAAACAGAGAGCCCAGTAGAAAACTCTCCAACTGTACACAGAAAAAAAACCTGTAATTGAAAAGGATGGCTAGTCTCTGGCCTGGATGCAAATGCACTGCACAGTCCAGGTAAAGGCCCTCATTCCTCCCAGGCTGTGCTGACACAACAGTGACCAAGTTGTATCAAGTGGTCCTCAATAGTGGTGAGCTGTCTCCAAGGCACAAAAGATGGTGGGCTTTTGAAAAATTGGCACCATCCCTGCAAAGTATGACTATAGCCATGGAAGAGGACATTCATTTTAAGAGCAATTTTCCTAAGATGGTTATACCCACACAAGGAATAGCTCAGCAAAGTGCTAGAGCTGTGGTCGACCTTGGTTCTCCCCGTGGCTCCACCACAGACTTTCTGGATGAACCTCAGGGAAACCACTCACTTCCTGGATGTCCAAAGCGTAGCTGTAACAACTGGCTCCTATAGGAGTTGGAGCTTAAACCCACAGATCACCATTTAATTATTTCACCTCATTTTGGCACCCTGAAGAGAATAAAAACATGACAAAGGAAGTAGCATGAAGGATGCTATTCCTCATGCATAGTCCTGATTAAAAATGTATCTTCCCAAGAGGGCAATGTGAATGTCTCTCAGTTACATCCCTACACAGGTCAGCTAAGCCTGCATTGCCTCCAGCAGGTATTTACAGGAATTTTCCAGGTTCCAGGCCACATGGCATTAGAGCGTGCACCAGAAGGGAAGGCTGCACTCTCCCCTCTTCTCCTCCCAAAGGCTATTTTATTTCCTCACACCAAAACAACAGCCTGCAGCTCTGCCCTGCTGAATCCTCTACGCCAGGTGTCCCCAGGTATCTCCAGGCGCCTTCGCTCCTCCTGCCTGAGCTGCACTCTGCTGGGGAAGCCATAATGCTTGATTTGTGCGGAGTGGCAAAAATATGCAAATGAGTGACAGCTCTGAACACGTGCCTTGGAACTGTTTCTTTAACAAATGCTTTGCTGTCTTCCCCTGTCAGACTTGTGTGCAAAGGATTTAACCTTTCTGTGTCAACAGCAAAGCACCGTTTAACAAAAAGGAACATTTATTTAGTTACCACACAGCTCAAAAAGGTATTTCTACCCAACCCTCATTGCTATCTTTTGTGATTAAAAAAATATTCACACTCATTTTTAAAATAACACTTGTACCTCAAATAAAGGGAGATATCTTTTACCATCAGGCATTTAATAGAGATTAGAAATATCAGCAGAGATCAAATGCCTTATTGTGTACAGGAAACATGATATGAAGGCTTTGAGATCTCCATCAACAGCAGGACCCCAATTCTTCTGATCTACCCAGGAATAGCTAAATTTAGTCCCTGAACTCGGTATTTTTTCACAGGAACAATATTTTTTTTTCTTAAGCCTAATGTCCCTTAACTAGTGTCATTATTCTGAGGCAGTGCTGCACAAGGCCAAACACGCTGACTCGGCTCCATGGCCCAGCCAGACATTAGGATAATTGCAAGTCCCTCAAGCCGCCAGACCTCAGAACAAAGACACTGCTCCAGCCTTAAGTTGTCCCACATGCGGCTGCTGCATCAGAGTAGCCGAGGGGCTCTGGGATCACCACAGGACAACGTTCCCCAGGAAGGCAAGGCAACAGGAGAAGCATAGGCTGCCAGGCACTGATGCTTTGTCACAGAGGCAGCCAGCCCCATACAAGGTGCAGCAGACCTTCCCATTCACCAGGCTGGCATCCCAGGGACCCAACAGCAAGGGCTCTTGGGCACCATGCTGAAGGCATGGTGAGGTGAAGTGGAACATGCTGACAGTGAGAAGGGAAGGCTGAGAAGGAATCCAGAAATTAAGTTACATTAGGTGCATGTTAAACTCAGCAACCTCAGCTGTCTTCTTAACACATAAAAACAAGATCTGCATTTATTTTGTGATTTTTGCATTCATCTACAACTGGCTGGGATGGTTTCACACATGCCAGCCATGCCAATCCCTTGTCCCACAGCTGCTCTCTGACTGGGTTTTTTTTCAAGTGAAAGGAACCACAGAGCCTGGAAAAATCCATACTTGAGCAAGACCCAGGACTTCCATCACGTCATGAATCAGTGGCAGCTTTAAGGACGAATGGCTCACAAACCATCAGAGCTAAGCAAGTCCCATCCATCTTCAGAGAGCTGAGGGACATAATGAGCTTATACCATGCAATAGTTTAACAGACTGAATTGAGGATTGGCCCATGGTCTATAGTTCAAAATATAGAAATTACTGAGCTCTAATAAGAGTAAAGAACAATGGAAGAGCAAGGGATGGCTACAAGTTTGCCCCCTCCACGCTTTGCAGCACACAGCAAAGGTTACAGGAGGGCCTCCACGTCGACTGAACATCTGGCATTTTTGGTGTGGGTCCAGGATGTTTGATGGGTATGGCCAGACACAGTATGCACACAGAGTACCTCACCCAGCCTCCGAGTGTTCAAAGGTCTAGGATCCCCTAATTTATACAACGTACTATGCTGCCTGTGAAGACACGGTGATAAATATATTCTGTTTAAAAGCAGATACTTCTCAAATCATAACTTGCAGATGCTTGAAGTCTTTCATGTGGGTAAGACAAATGAGAGCCACAGAGACTGATTTTGTAGCCAGGGAGTACAGGAAGCAACAGCAGGAGAACACTATTGAAAGCCTGGATACACTTATGGCTTTAATGAATTGGTCATCAAATATAACAACACACATATGCAGTTTTTACCTTGCTTTGTAGTTCGCTCCCCGCCCTCCCCAGCTATTCCCCATATATCTAGCAAAGTGGAAATTATTTTGAGTTTAGTTTATTAAATGGACACACATGGTACTCACATCTGCTGGAAGATATTTGAGGGAAACGCTGACAAATATCATTTACATATTTAGTTGGAGACCTTTTCATCTGAGACATTTCCTCTGACATATCAACTATCCTAAGTACATCGACCCATCAGTGCTAATGACAAGAGGTTTTTCTATAAAGTGTCTGGTGCACACCTGAGCAATTTAGGGACAAATCCTGACTTATGGAGGAGGCAAAATGAACATTCTCTGTAGGTCAGAGATGCCCATGCCAATGTGCCCATCACTGGTGGCATGCAAACCATCAACACAGAACACCCGAGCTGGGCACTGGCTGAAGCCTCCAGCCTTACCCAGGTCAGGAGTTGCTGAGGCTCTGGCCAGCACATAGAGGAGCCACTACTGGGTTTAGTTATCCATGCTGTGAGCTCCTATCCCACCCCAAGCCTGGAGGCAGACCTGCACCTCTGGCTTCAGCAGATCATTCAGAGCTGTGGCAGAAAACATTGTTTCGTCCCGCTTTCTACAGGAAAACATACAAGACAACAGTAAGGGGAACAGTGTCCTATTGAGAGGAGTATGGCTGCACAGCAAGAGGAGGTGCTTTGGTGTCAGCATCCCAGCTCATGTAGATAGAGAGCACCTAAGCATGGTACAGGAGGCAGAGACTAGAACCAGGCAGATGCCCATGTCAAATCAAAGGTCATCAACTAATTTCCAAACGCCTGGTATGCAGGTTTTGGAAACGTGTCCCACGTGCTCTACATTTGGATAACCATGGCTGTACACTCCTTCACCTGCTGGTGTTCAAGGCTGATATATGTAGAGCATTCATAATCCTTCCTTGGCACTGTTGTGGCCACCGTGTGCCTCCTCCCAATTCCTCACTCCAGCAAAGACTCTCTAGTTACTTATTTACCAGACAAAACACAGACTAACTACAGTCACAGTTCTGTAAAGAATAAACAATTGTTCAAAAGAACTGCACATTCCACATGGTTTTATTCAACATGTATGACCCCGAACCACAATATATACAATAATTGTCTCCACATGGCAAATCCACATTGTGGTTCCTAAAAAAATAATAATAATTTTTAGAACACATGCCACTAAAAAATGCAGTACATTTTAGCAATATCTAATGAAAGATTTTGTACAAGCAATTTCCATTCTCTTGTGTTCTCTAGCACATGGTGCTGTGAAACCATTTGTAAAAACACTTAGGCATTTTATAGTGTTTTTAGCTGAAAGTGGCATTAAAAGCATTGGCTCAAATTCTGTTGTGAAATTTCACATGTAGAGGGAATCACACTAGGTATGTATCAAGCCAAAATGTGCCGGGTTCATTAGTAACTTTCCTATATTAACCCTTCAGAAAGGAATACATTGAGACACAGGGAAGTTAATTATCTGCCCAAAATTCTTCAATCCAATGCAGGGGGGGGGGGCGGGAAAGGCGACAGTCTCTTGGAAATTTTTTATTTCTTCACCTGTAAAAAAGTGCAACATCATTGAAAGAATATCACAATGTTCACTCAAAGCTCAAAGAACATGCTGTTGTTCAATTTGGTAAAAGATTTGACAAACTAACGTATTCAGATAACCCCTTACTGGCTAGTCATTAATCCAGACTTTCATACCACTGACCCATACTCGCCTGAGCAAATCCGCTTCTCCAACAAAAATTCTCAGTGCAGAAAACTGTTCTAGTGCCTTTCTCTTGATGACCTTCATGCTGTAATCAGTTATTTCTGTCTGCAGCCCTTAATGTTAAGGTCTTCTTTGGCATTTCAATTATCCAAGTGTTTATATGAAGACTGTAGCAATTTGATACAACCAGGTAGTAACTCCTATGGTAATAAGCCCCCAATATTCACTGTGAATTACATTAGAATAATTCCAGTGGGTTTTTCTCCATTTGTTACTTTTTTTTTTCTTTTCTTAAAACCACAATCTCAGAACACATCTAATAGTTAAAGGTGGAACACAACAAATTAACAGCAAAACTATTTTCAAGTCCATATACTCTTTCCAACTTCTATTCATTCCAGACCTAGAATTTCCATGCATGCAGAGGATGACCCAAGTTTCACTGACATGCCTTCAGCACCAGGAAAACACTGTCCAGATTTAGTCACACTACGAGTCCCTAAAGGAATTCAGTTTGAACACCTTAAATAAATAAATAAATACATACACACATACATACATGCATAAGATTTAGGTGATACATTTTGCAAGAATCCCTTTTGCCCTGGGGAGCCTCTGGCCCCAGGTAAGTGTAGCATGGCAGGAGAAGTGGCAGATCCTGCTGGCAGCTGCCAGCCTGGAAGCAGGGAGCAAAGCTGCCCGCCCTGCGCGGGTCACCGCGCTGGCACACACAACAAAGCGGGAGGCAGCAGAGTACAAAAGGGCCAGGAATGGAGACCAAAGCTGGATGTCACACAGGGACAAAAGCCCTGGGTAAAGAGAGAGGCCAGGAGGCAGGACAGACTGAGCTCTGCAGGAAGAGGGTGTCATCCATAGGACCCTGATATTACGTACTCTACGTGGACGAATCAGGCATTAGGTTGTGCACTCAAAACCAGCTGAAACTTCTGATGATTTTGGATTTAATTGGCAAGTTTTCCCTTTCCCATGTAAAAAAAAGGGGTAGCAATACAAGCTATTGTTACTATAATTCAACTGTATTATCAGAACTGTGGAAGCCACATTCACGAATCAGGAACTTGCTGTGCAAAGTACTGTACAGACACTTCACATCACAGCAGCGCTGTGTAGATACTTATACCTGTGTCTGCAACAAAGGAAGATATCTTAGTAAGAGCAACAAAGAACCTCAAAAGAAATAAACAGTTCTGTGTCAGATTTGGACATTACCCTGCAGAAGATGCACACTGAGCAATCAAGATAAAAATCAATATGAAGCAGTGACCCAAGTGCTAACTGAAGAAGTTCTCAGGGGAAAAAACGGAAATACAGCAATAAAGATAAAAGAATTCACATGCATCAGAGGGATACTGGCATCTTCTGTGATATCAGCAGCACAGGTGAGAGAACCGGAACAAAAATTCCACCTGGTTTTCACTGCCCTCAGTGACCCACGAGCACACTTTTATTCTGTTAAAAGGAACCCTTAAAAACCACACCGCAAACAAACGGTTGTGTGGCCAACAAGGCCTTAATTACTGACATGACAGAGCTGTCATTGTTGGTATTCATGTTTTGGTTTTGTCATGATATGGAGAAATACAATCAGCAAAGTAAAGGTCCTCCTTTCGTGTAATCTGTTGCTGGTCCAGGTTTCAAAGACCCTGTGCAGCCCTTCAAACTCATCAAGAAGCAGACCTGTTTCAAAGCAAAGATGTGCACTGCAGTTGTAAATAAAAAGATTGATTGCTTTAAAATTTGAGGGTTTTTCACTAGATTTTGATTCAGAAACCAATTTCATTTGGCAACATCCTTCTACGTGCACTTATTATGCGAGAGATGAATAACACACAGCAGCCACCACACATAACATGCCTGTCCAAATATGCACCACGTGCCTGTTCTTCATGTTGGGCTGCTGCTTGTCATCAATTCCCAAAATAATTAACTTTCTGAAGGAACGGCTGGAGGAGAATAGTGCTTCCTCCACCTGCTGGTGAGGAGGAAGAAACGATGTCGTGGCTCAGGCAGAAAGAGGGAGATGAAGGTGGAGGAGAGGCAGGCTCCTGCAACTACTCCCCATCACCTCCCAAGTGCAGCCTAAGGAGAGAAAGGAAGACAAACTTCCTGGCTTTTGCAAACGACAAACAGAAAACGCCTATCTGTAATTTAAATTTGCATTCTAGTGAGTATTTACTCCAGTGGAATCATTTACTCAAAGAAGAATCCAGCAGCATTTACCATCTTCATGCACCATGCACAGAATCAGCCAGAGGTGGTCAATACACACCTTAAATACGGCTGAAATAAGTGTAACTGTGGATTTCTTGGCTAACAAACACTGAATACATAACACGAACAAAAGTTCCGTTCTTTGCTTTAACATGTGCAAGATGACAAGTGGAAAAAACACCCACAGAAACATCAACATGAGTGTTACTTCACAGGCTTGAGATATCATCTCTTCATCCTTACACTTGCTAACAGGTGTTTTAATTTAAAATGTCGTAAGTTACAACTGTGTATACTGAGACAGTACTAATGAAGAAACCTTGCTGGCAAAATTAGGCACCTCACACATCATATACTGGGCAACATTTTAACTGCTCCATGCAGCATGCAATACTGTTTGTAGTCACTGTGGTAACTACTGCACAAATTCACATAAGTTGTTTCCAGTAACAAACCAAATGTATCATACAATCTACCCTGGAGCTTTATGGCAGAAAACTTTATGATCACGTTCCACTGCATTATAAGGAAAGACAATAAATTTAAAGTTAAGAGGAATAACAATTTGAATAAACCTGTAACCTGCTAACATGTGCCAAATACTGCTTTCATTCAAGTCAACAGAAATCCTGCTATTGATTTCCAATGGAACAGGATTAAAGCATATCTGTACTTTGCGTTGAACTGTCCTCTCACCTTGGTTTTACTTTATTTACCCAAACCTGCCAGTTTATTTCATTTCTGAGCTCTATTTATACAGATGATGACAAATCCAAAGTTTGTGCTTCACATTAAAAGCCTGGCTAATCACGCAAATCTCTTTATTAAATGCCATACAGCTAAAGAAATTCTTGACAGACAAGATAAGTGAAAAGGCCAAACAGGAGAATTGCTTGAACACATGGTCCAGCTTTGCAATCTGTTACCATACAGCTTCAAATACCTGCTTACCACTGTGTAAAGAAAGAGATGATCAGCTAAACCAGTAGCAGAATAGGAAGAAAACAGCCTGGACTAGAGCAACCTTGGGACTCTCGCTGCCGGCTGCAATAGGATTGGCACTGGACGTGGTGCAACAGACAGTGCCGGCCACATTCCCTGCTCTGTGCATCCCCTGCTGGACACGGCAGCATCTGGTCCAACCTGCTCACGGATGATGCAAACACTGCCCACTAATAAGAACTGAGAAGAGGAAAGGGAAGAGAAAGAGAGGTGGAAAAAACAAAGGAAAACTGCCCCTCTCTGATCAGTCATCCTGTCGGTTCTCTTATCTCGCCCACAGAAAGCAATCAGTGTTCACTGTAACAGCCAGATGAGGGAACTGTCAGAAAACAAGAAGTGTTTGCCATTCACCGAGATCTGGCTGGATTCCTGACAACTAGCTTTTATTCTGCAAGCAGACAAACTGTGGATATTTTACATACACTCACAGATGTTACAGTTCAAATAGACACGTTACACCAGAACTTGCCTGCAGACTAGTTAATAATTACGAAGTGCCACATGCCAAGGCTTGCATTACTCCAGTAAAAAACTCACACCCTGGTAAGGACTTGTTCAGCTTCTACATACCAGCTGATACAGCGAATGTTACATTTTTACTGCATTTAAAATTGCATAGGTATTCTGATTTTCGCTCTCTCCATTTCTAGATGGCATTAGCCATATAAATTCAGTTCAGACCATATCATCAAAGTATCCTTTAGCTGTGCAGCTGAATAGCTTGACACTTAGCAAAATATGGAAAGACCTAGTGTGTTGTTAAGTTAGATGAGACACACATCTACTGTGCATCCTTTCCTCTGTGAGGACTCCTTCCAAAGCCAAATCTCATGGTACATTACTGTCACCTTTTTTTTGTTAATTTCTCAACTCCTTGAAAAAAGATGTTTTCAATTTATTTGCTTATTTACTACATTTTATAATGCAACTCAAAACTAATCTACTTAAAAAATAATAGTTAGCATATAATACAGCCCTGAAGCTTTTGTTAGCCTGAAGTTGTAAAACAGCCAAGACAGCAAACTTTAAAAATCACGGACTTAGAGTGAGCATATGCAGAGATGTCCATCTCTGGTTTCTCTTTAGCCAGCCTCCAAATGAGCTAATAAACTGAAAGCATATATGATATGACTCTACAACTTGGCTGAAACTCTCATTTTCACTGTCGACACAAAAATATTCAGTTGCAAAGTTAAGTGTTCCTTATTAAAGTCATAGCATCTGAAATTTCATTTTCTGTTTTACAGATCCTTCAGCCTCTGGGTGTGTGTTGAGCTCCTCAGCAACCGAAAGGGAAAGATAAATGTACACCACTAGGGAAACGCTTTGCTTTTAGATGAAGTCTAGTGAAAACTCAATTAGTCTACTTCAGGGCAAAGACCTCTGTAGAAAACCACCTATTTCTCTGAGCAATCTCTAACACAACAACGCCTGCCTCTCATTTGCCTGCCCTCTGTGGATAGTTACATATTTCTGGGAAGGAAAAATGACAATAATTCTGACTAACGTGTACACTGCTTCAATTGCATTTCTGCGCCCGGCTGGAGCGCTGCACCAGTGAGGAAATGCTGAAGCTGAGTTATTGCTGGACAACCCCCGGGCTGCTTCAAGTCTCGAGCTAGCCGGCACCACTGAGCAGTGAAACGGATCGTAAAAACCAATGGGGTGGGTTGCAGTCCCTGCAATTTTTTTAGGTGTCAGCAAAGTTCAGGTCACAAAAGTATGACCGAACCACGGCATTTTTAACCAGAGAAGGAAATGTTTTCCTTTCTGACAGTACTTTGTAAGCAGCGTTGGTTAGCCAGGGGATGTGACAGGTTTCTCCAAAACGTGTATTTCCACTGGGGAAAAAAAAACTATTCACAGTAGACCCGCATGTAAAAAAAAAGAACAAAAACAATAAGCCACCCTATTTTTCCAATAATAGCACAACCCTTCAAAATGTAGCAATGTGTTACTAGAGTACCTCCACCACTCCTCCCAGATGAAAGTCTCTCTGCAGGGCTGGCACTCTGAACAAAGCCCCGGACCGCAGGCACGGGTGGGCTCCTGAGGGGATGCCCCCGGCCGCCTCCGATACGAAATCGGCGTTGGAATCCGACCTTATATATACCTGTATATATAAAATAAAGAGGCAGAGAGAAGCCGCTCCGCCAACCTTACCACTCTGCCAGAGAACCTCTCGATGGCCCGCTTGACTTTGCCATAGGTGCCTTTGCCCAAGGTCTCCTGCAGCTCGTAGCGATGCTTCAGGTTGTGCTTGTGGTGATGCCGTTTCACCCCCTGCTGCTTCCTCGCCGCCG
>NW_008238664.1:1464282-1475458 GCF_000691975.1 Corvus brachyrhynchos
GGCGGCTCTCCCGGCCCCCGGGAAGGCGCCCCAGCGGGGCCGAGCCCCGTGCCGCCGCGGCCCCGGACTGAGCCCCTGCGCCCCGCGGGGCCGGGCTGAGGCGAGGCGGAGCACCGGCACCGGCCCCCTGGGTCTGGAGTGTGCACCTGCAGAGACAGCGGGCAGGGGCTTGAGTGAGCCTGCACCAAATTTAGGTCTGGAAAGTTTTTTCCAGAAAACATGTAATTTTCCCCATTCACCAAGCGGGCGAGGGTTTCCTGTAGGGTTTCCATGTTGGTGGAACTGGCAGAAAAAACTCAGGCACACCCAGGTGCCGCCTGTCCTTGGCATGGGCAGGCGCTGTTTGCCTGCTCCAGAAGTTTTTTGCCGGTGAGAAACCTTCCTGGGCCCAGCCTGTTGTGGTTGACTTGAAAATCTGTGCCAAGAGTTGAGGAACACCTCGTGTCTGCTTTCGGGATCTTTGAAATACAACGAATGCATCAGTTTTACGATTTCTTCATCTTAAAGTGAGGGTTATTTCTTTCACAAAGACAGCTTGAAAACTTAAACCAATACAGACATACAAATTGTTGCCAAGGTCAAGACGAATCGGATGTTCTCTTTAGAAAAGAAGCCATCCCCAAGTGCATGACCAGAGAAGGCAGATGGTCTCTTGTAGCAGAAATGGGAAATGTGCATGGGGTGGAATCATTCTGTCATGCTCCACTATGGCCAGTTTTCTGGACCAACAGAACAACTTTCAAGTGAGAGCCCTGGTTCAGCGTCTCTTCCCTGCTGACCTTAAGGGGCAGGTTACAGCTGGGATTGCCTGCTCTGCAAGGATAACACACAGACTTTTTGAAATCTTGGGTTCCACTTTGTGGTCACAGCAATATCAAGGCACAGAATTTCAGGAGTCGAGAGCCCCATCCCTCCGGTTCGCTGGGGGAGTGTTAGCATAGCTGATCCATGTGGTCAGACAGTTTCTCTGGCTGGCTCCCACAAAGGCTCAGGTCTGCCAAAGGTAACTAACTCTGGAGTGTCAAGGTGATGGGGTGATAGCCAGGCACCAGCTTTGGTGAGGATTCTTGTTTGGTTCCTCTAACTCGCTGGGCCTGTGTGTAAAGCTGGACTTCTGCAAGGTTTTTTCCTGAGACTGTGAACACTCTGTCCTGAGGTTGCAGCCTTAGCTTCTCTGACTTGAACTTGAAAACGGAAGCTTTTCTGTAATTACATTACTATGCCTTAGTTTTAGGATCAGCAAAAGTGTCCAGCTGGCCCAAGGCAAGTCTGCCTAGTGCAGTACCCTGTTCCCAGCAGGAGCCAGCACCATGCCACAAGGGTCGAAGAAGACAGCAAGAATCCTGCAGCAGTCAGAAGAAACATCTCCTGTGCTGGCTTCTTGATCTTTGGAAGCCTGATATTGGGTGTAAGCCTGGGAGCCTGAAACTTAACATCTCTTTCACAGAGTGCACCACAAAGTGGCTATTCCAAAGCAGAAAAGGTAAGGGAAGCTTCACTCTGTTACTATAAAAAAAAAAAAAAAAAAAAAAAAAAAAAAAAAAACCATAAAAAGATAAACCCCACAAGCTGGACTCCATCTTAATACAAAAAAAGAAAGAACCATTAAAATATTGAACCAATACCAATGCTAAACAGCAGCACACTTTTTCCCTCTGTAGCCCCTTCCTTTATCTTAAATGTGGAAAGGACAAAAATTCTGTGGCCTTCTCTTTGTAAGAAGTAAAATGACATTTGTAGCTTGGATGTTTTTGTTGTTTTATTTTAATGCTCTGAAGTGCTACTGCATTCCCCCCAGCTGCCACAGAATAAAGCAATGCCTGGGCTACCTGAACGTGCTGGAGAGGGACAGAGGGACATCTGCTACTGCCCTGGCTGCCTTCCATGCCCCTGGTTTGAAACCCACTTATGTAGCTCTTCTCACACTTGAGGGGATGCCTCAAGAGACATCCATGTGAAGGAATGCGGGACAGACCTGCTGCAAGTGAGGACTGGCACAGGGATGGAAATGCAGCAGCACCAAGAGGCAGGAGGGACCTAGGAGAGGGGCTGGTGACACAGGGAACATGAAGGGTGCCCTTGACTGCCGGGAGAAGTGAAAAATTTTCCTGGCATGTGTTCACCTCTGCACAGCTTCACTTAAAATAGATTAAATCAGAGTCTCAGTCTTGCAGCGTGCCAGGGGTGCAGCAGTCTGTCAAGATGACAGTGACAACTGCCTGGTGGTTTTGCATGTCCAGTGCAAGCCGTAGTCCTACCAAAAAGGAGAGTAGCCCGGGTCCTGTTCTGACCTGTGCCAGTTGACCGTGCTGCAGGAGCAGCTCAGGACTGGCTGGGGCCCCCCAGAGGCCAGCAGGGAAGTGTCCAGCTACGGTTTTCAGACAGCCTGGAAGCTCCCTTCAGGCTGAAACTCAGTGTAGCCTGTATTCAGGTCCTTTATGCCCCTTGAATAGCAGAAAAGCACGAATGCCCGTGATGAAAACAGGTTTCATTATGTCGTACTCATGAGCATTGTTAATATCCCCAAGAGTGTTCCCTTTTAGCTGCTTGGAAGCATACATCATCATTTTCATGGAAATCATCAGTTCCAAGGAAATATGTCATAAATCATTGCTATATACTGTAATTGGAGAGATAGCATAAGAAAATACCAGAAACTCCAAAATTAAAACTGCCAATTTTGTAATGGAATAAGCACAGGTAGTATGTAGCATTAGAAATACCACTTTTCCTTTTAAATTTCCATGTTCTTAAATGTGAAGCCAGTGGCCATTAAGCAAATCAAGTATGTAATTTAAAACTGGACAAAAGAAACTTTCTGTGCTCATATGGAATAGCAATGATAATTGAAAAAAGTATAGAAGTATACATATGTTTGAATGTATCACCAACATACATAGATATTTCCTTTCAATTTTTAGCAAGTCCGTGTAAACCATGTAGTGTTTCATTGTTTCTGAGATAAACATTTGGTGAGAATTTCAGTTCTTTGAGTTTATAGGCACCACTCGGGAATTCTTCATTTCTGACAGTATTATTTTACGTAACTGCTTTTCTTTATTCACAAAAAGGAATTATCCTCCCATTGAAACCATCAGACTTCTGCTAGCCAGCTTCAAAGGAAATAGGACTAGGCTCTAATTTGCAAAACAGTATTGGAGGATATGTTGTACCAAATCTAAACTATACAGATAATCACTGTAACAACAAAAAACCATTTATTTCAGTAGGCTTACCTTCCTAAAGCCAGTGTGGGTTGGAAAATAATCTTAAAAGATTGTAACATGTGAGCAGTAAAAAATTATTATAAAATGCAGTGCATTTTTAGGATTAATTTTGCCATGAACTTTCAAAACAGCGCAACTTATTTGTTATCTGGCATAGAGACACCCAGGATAAAAAAGCCCACTCACTTAATAGAACTCAGTCAAATATTTAGGGCTCTTCAAAAAATTGACGGCTTCTGTAATGAGACATGAGTTTCATAGAGCTGATGTTAATTCATTCCATGTATTGAGCTAAATAAAAACAGAACAAAACCAGATCTCAAAAATACTTGCTAAAATACTTAATTTACCAACTGAGGCCAGGTACTCTCTGTGCAAGGATTATGCATATTGCAACTTGACTGGGTGAGACGGTGTCATCTGTACTGAGACTTTTTGCTCTTCAGCATTCTCCGGTGTTTGTGAATTGTTTAGCAGTGTTGTTACCACCCTTACAGAGATTGGCTTCCAGGGGGCTGTTGAAGAGGTGGAATATGTTCCTTGACTGTTCCCTACAGTGTAAGATAGAGGAAAGGGGAGAAATGAGTACTAAAGGGATTCCTGGATGCAATGGACATGTGTCCATTGGATACTAATATGCTGCTGCCTTAGGTTGCAGTCCTCTCTGCTGAGTTCCATAGTCTGTAGGTGGAGAAAAACATAACCATAGTTCTTTAAGTCATTTGAGTTGCTTTGACTGCTCATGATTGATGATCAAGCTAAGTGTAGGTGTATGCATTTGCTGGACCAAGCTTAAATGTTCAGCACTGTCCAGACTGCAAATCTAAAGATGACATGACTTTCAAATCATTGAAAGATGCTGGCAGGCGAAACTGGAGGACATTCTCTCAATGGAACTGTCTCTTCTGTGTTAAGTACCTGCTGAGAGACAGCTTTTTGGTCTGATAAAGTGAAAGCATGTTAATGTGTTCCACTCGAGGATAGAGATTATCCTTTAGAAAGCAGTACTGGCAGAGACAGCTGGCATCCATCTGGTTGCTGGGGCAGGTATCTGTATATTATCTGCCCTGGCAGATCACATCCAATCCTTGTAATTGCATGCTTTATGAAAATTGCAGGAGTCAAGAAAGTTCAGGATTAAGACTGTAATGCTGATTTTCTCTGTAGTGAGCCATATAAAAAAACCTTGCCTTGACAAGTAGTGGTCTTTTGAGGTGTGTCTTGTCTGCATCCAGAGATGTCAGTTCACTATTAAAACAATACTTTAGTCAAGTAATGATCACTGACAAGGCCCAGATTCGGAGGTTATAAAATTCCATCTAAATTCACGTGTCTCCTCTTGTTCTTTGATTGCTTCTAGGAATCTTGAGATGTCCATGCAATAGGAAAAATAAAGACTTAAGTGAAATTAAGCCCTCTCGGTCTGGATCCCAGACCCATTATAGAGCTTTATGAGCAGTGAAGAAACTGAGGAATACTTGTAATACCTTTTTGGAGAATACTCTGGAATTGAAATTGGGGTTCTTCATAAGACTATAAGACTTTGAATAGGAGAGGAGCTGTATGTCTGTAAAATGTCTTTAAAATTCCATTTCCAAGCCTCAAGCTTTTACTTCTGTGGCTTTCACTAAGAATTTAGACAATTAATGTGATAATTTTTACCTGTAATACTGTTAATTTCTTCTTCTGCTTGATATGTTTTATGGGGATATTCATAGCGCAGAGGATAGCAGTCACCTGCTCAATTTACATCTCCAGATCTGAAAATTCATTTACATGCGCACTTGTGTACCTGTATGCTTATATCACATGATTTTATCCATAGAAAATCTGCTTTTCTACAGTCAACATTTCCTCAAAATTCCCCACTGTTATTGCTACACTGGGACCCTCAAAACCAGAGAAGTGAGATGAAACAACCTGAACTGCAGAGGAGACAAAACTGAAATGTAGCAGTTGAGGCTCAGCATCTTTTCTGTTGCACAGCTTCGAGAAGGATTGAGCACACATAATGCCTTCTTCTGTTGCTTTCCTATTTCTCCTTCAGTTTAGACGTTCTTTCAGTAGAACTCTGTGATGGTGTGTTTACTGTGTTACTTTATATTAATTTCATTAAATGTATTAGCAATGCAATCCAAATTACCAGCTCCCTCCCTATCCCTGCACATTAATCCTTTCAGGATTAAAACTCTCATACAAGTTGCAACACTGTGAGGAGAGAATTGTGTTGGGTCACGGTCAGTGGGTTGCGCATTCCAACAATGCAAACTGCAAAAAAAGACATTTAAAATGTAGCTGAGTCGCTCAGCAGCGTGCTCTCGTCGTGTCATCGCTTCCCTTCTTTGCCTTCAGTTCCGTCCCTTCCGTCATTTCTGGTTTTTTGCCCTTATTTTGAGAGACTGACTGAGGGCATCGCTTTCTGCCATCAGCCTGTTAGGCTGTGTGCAGGCAGCCAGATCTGCACCCAGCCCGTTTTGCCCACCGCCAGCTCCCACACCAGGAATGACTGCTCTCGGCATAGCTTATACACACCAGCTCTTCCAAACCATCACCACGAGTGGTCAGCCCCAGCCACCATCTCTCAATTCCTCCAGCCCCAACTCGCCAGTGCAACAGTGCAGGCAAGCGAGGTGTCTTCTTGCTGGGTTTTGGGGTGAAACCACAGGCCCTTATCCTGTAAACACAGCTGGTGTTCAGTGGTGCTTGTGGGTTGTGGCGGAAAAGGGTGGAGCTGTGCAGCCATGGGTTGGTTTGGGACTGGAAGGCAGCTGGGGCAGAGAGGGGGGAGTGAAATGCAGCCGAGGTGGTGATGGAACAGGCGTCATCCTGCTGGGGGCTGTGCCGGGGAGCTGCGCGCCTCAGGGCCTTCGCTCGGAGATGTTCGTGTGGGAGCATAATGGGGAAGCATGAACTTTTGCCATTGTGACCCCTTCATCCTGCATGACTCACGGATGAGATGGGGCAGATACATCCCTCCAGGACGCTGGGATTTCCTGCCCAGTCCGATCGAATGGAGATATCACAGCCACTGGGTAGATCCTACAAGGAGAGAGGTATTAGCCTTAGTTGTGGCTTTTGTATGGCGTTCATTGCACTGAAGCCTGTGATGAAGAAAACCAAAAGTATGTTTTGCACAAGATTTTTGTTTTCATGTGGAGGTCTGTGGATCTGTGTCTAGATTGTATCGCTCTTTTCATGACGCTATTTGATGTGTAACCCGTCTTCTTGGAAATATAAGGTTAAAGCTGTTCTAATAATATAGGAAGTAAAAAAGACATAGATGTAAGTATCTCTGTTTTTCTTAAATATAGATAATTTTTAGAGTGAAGAAGATTAAGTGCAAGATGCTTTGCTAAAAGTCACGTTGCAGGTGACACCAGTGAGTTACCAGATGTTCATACCTTTGAATACACCTGAACAAGCCTTTCCCCGAGACTGTCACTGACTGGCAGATATCAGGGATAATGACAGCAAATCCTGCCCAGTTACCAGAAATGGACCCCAAGACATTACCATGTGATGATAGATATACAATGTACCCCATCAGACAGAGCAGCATTTGTTATACTTGACTGATAACATGCATCACTTCCCTTGGCAGTGTGTGTATGCAGTTCAAATCGAGTGGACAAATGGGGACTGTGTGCCACCTGACTCCTGTTGGGAGACAAATCTGTAGGGAATAGATGACAACATGGCTCTCTATTCCCTCTTTGCCCACAGATGCTGCAGGCTGGGTGGTAACCTCCTTGCCCTCCACAGACAAAGGGGAGCAAGGACTGAATTAAAAAGGCAAAAGGCAGTGCTTTCCCCTTTTGGAGGTGTTTTAGGGAATAGTGGACAACTCCACACCCTTGTCACAGGCTCCATGGTAGGGATACAACCTTACATGGAGAAATCATCTCCTCCTCCCCACCTCCCTTTAAATTCCCACTGAAATACTGGAATTCATAGCTGTAAGACTGGCTGTATTTTTCCTTCACTGATCATTAATTTGTCAAAGTCAAAACAATACTAAATTAGAAAACAGATTCAGCACAGAGACTGCCAGTTTCCTTTAGCTTTATTTTGCTTACTTTTCATTTGTCTGCAGCCATTTCCTGGCTTTAAAAAATAGTGTTTTCTATGACTTGTGAAAAAATTAGGTCAAATAATAAAAAAATGTTAATGGCAATATAATAATTTTATGGCAAGTGATTAGAAAGATGTAAACAGAGTATTATGGCTTTAGGATGTGTATCAACAATCCAGCATGACTTTCACAGGAAAAAGACATACCCAGAATTCTCAGGCAGCAAACTACAAAGAGCAGTTAAATGGAAAATGAATCTGTTTGTGTATAGATGCCCAAGAACCAAATATAATTTTCTATTAGATCTTTTTTAAAATCCCATTCGTTATGCCTGTTTGCTAGCAGAGAGGACTCTTTAAATCAATAGCAAATTGGCTAAGTGACAAATTTGATCAAAGCCTCATTATGCGTGCAGATTTCATTTTGCTGGCTAGGGAATCATGAGAGGGAAGGTTTTGTGACTCTCTGTCTTTCCTTTGTGCTTCTCACGCAGCATAAAGGGAATTGCAAATTTCTAAAATCCCCATAGTGGGCATAGGGGAGCAGAGGATGCCATCTCCTTGTGCACTGTCATCCAAGAGGACAGTGACAGCCCCTCTGACTCCAGCACTGTCCTCGTTGCTGGGCCCACAGCAGGGTGAGTGTCAGGCCCGGGGTGGAGGGCTTTAAGGGTGGGAGAATGTGTTTTTGCTATGTTGCCAGGTCATTTTCTTTGGAGCTGAGTGCCACGTGACAGCCACCCCCAGGTTTCTCCAGCCTGCACTGAAACCACAGACAGTCACAGTCCAACAACCCCAAAAAGAGAACGCAGACTTTAAGATACAGTCCCAACCCCCCAGGGAGAAGCAAGACAACACATTGATGCCACCAGCTTGCCTGTGTCAATGCAGAGCACACAACATTTTGGGCAATGTTAGCTGTAGGAAAAAGCCACCCTCCCCAGCAAGTCCACAGAGGTTTGAGGAGATGCCTCCATCTTGTTCATGATCTGTGGCCAATCAGAAAATCTGGCCCAGGGCCTAAAAACACTTTTAAACTAGTGTCTCCTTATCTCTCCTAAAGAACTAGAATACTCTTTCTTGCCGCCCAAGAATTATGCAGAAATAAATCTTCCTGGATCTGCAGAATGCTTTGCTGACACTAATTGTGTTATAAGGAAGAAAGAGATTTATTTTTAATGGAACAGGACAGTTATTTTCAAAGCACATGTTTGAAGGTCTGTTACTGAGATGAAAAAAGTACTCAAATTTAATAAGAGGAGCAACATGACCTCTGCATACTTACCATTGCTTTAGAAAGACCAAATCCTTCTCACTTTACCTTAGCTTGTACTAATCTCCATGAGGGCTCCACACACAGGAGCCTTTGCCAGCACCGAAGCTTATGAAGATGACCCCAGTTACGCTGCCTAGAATAAACCAGATGCTGCTGCAAAACAGCTGGAAATTACTAATTTTCTCCCTTCATATGCATGCCCCCTCATCATGATACTGTCTGAAGTCTTCTGTCTCATCCTTCTGTTCCCTTCCCTCAGTCCCCAGCCTACTTTCACTTGTTGGGACAGATGCAGCAGGCTTGTTGAAGACATCTCCTCCCTTAGGACCTAGACATGAAGCTCAATAACTTTGCTCCCTTAGGGTTTTCATCACCTTTCTGCCCTGGCTTCATAAAATAGAAGGGTTTCACCTTTCATCCCTGTGTACAAGCTGGCACCTAAAAGTATGCCTGGGGTATTCCAAGGAGACGAAGGGGTGTCATTGCCCAGATCTCATTGGTTTTGCACCAAGTGGCACACATCCTCTGCTCTGTGTCACTGAGGTGTGAGTTCTTGAATCTGCTTGATTCCTGCCAGTGGTAGTGACAGAGAAAAAGAAAAATTAGAGCTGGATCATCAAGAAAAGCAAGCGTAGTGTGGGGCACATTCATTTTTAAATGGGTGAATTCTCCCAGGGCACCACCTCTCCTCCAGTTTTCAGCTCCATTGGAAATATGTAGATCAAATGTCCAACGGAGGGAAATGAATTGGCTGAGGTTGTAACTTTACACACACATTCTGTAGAGAAATACAATAGCTAGATTTCTAAGATTTCAACCTGACCACTGCAATGACGATACTCAAATGAGAAAAGAGAAAGGAAGAAAGGTGCTTCTTGCCACAGCTTTATCTAATGTGATCTCTGGTTACTGCTGATGAAAGAGAAGAAACCTGCTTTGCTTTAGAAAGAGAATCAGACCCTTTCTGTAGCACCACCAAGTGGTTGAGCATCACTGGGAAAAACCTGTCTGCAAAACCAGCCTCAGCAGTGCCTCACAGCAACATTTTCCAGCTCCTTTACAGTCTTGTAAGTGGTAAATATGATTTTTGGTCTGTAAACCTGGATGTAAATTGAGATTGTCCTCACTGAAGCTGACCAGAGTGTGGGTGAAGACAGTATCAGATATCTTGCACTCAAAGCTGTCAGGAGAAGACTGACAAAACCTTAATGCTTATCTGGTGTTTGTGTGGGTGAGCAGATGTCTTGAGCTGTGAAAACCAGGACTGGGATGTATTAGGAGTGCTACAGGAACAGAGTGAGAGACAGGTCTCTCTTCAACAGTTTTTTTCACTGGGAAATGGTATTAAGAATCAGTGGTAAGCAAGATCATGTAATGTCTTTTTTAGCAGAATTTACTTTTCTTCTGAAAAAAAAAATTGTGTGAATTTATAAATTGGATTCGAACAGCTATGAAAGGTGTATGATCACAAATAAAGATGGAGGCTGATTCCTGGTGCCATGAAAGACTCCTGGTGTAAAATTGCCCTTTGCCAGTGATAAGTGATCAGTGAAAACTCTTTCGTACGACATAAGTTGTTGCTGCTCTACCTTCAGGGTTGCTACTCAAGGAGGGTTCCTTTGCCTTGAGTCTTCTTATGATGGAGAGAGGCCTGTAACAGCTTGGTTGCTCAAGCTCACCCCCACTACAAAGAGACTTCCAGGCAAAGGGATTGCCTGGGATGTCCCTTGTAAAACCTGGTTCCCAACATGGTCGTCAGGAGCAAAGAAGCATCTGCCTTAGGAGTCCAAGCCACTGGCATTGTCCTGGTCACAGGTTATTTTTGAACCCACAAATCCGACTTGTGGAAAGACTAAAAGTACTGCTCCTGGAACCAGACCATCAGGCTACATCCATGTAAAATGGATTTAAGCAGGTTTGAATGCAGGAGCAAAACCTTTGTGTCTGTTGTGATTAGCCGTTAGAAAGGCACATGTGTAATTCTCCTCTCAGCTATCATGTCCTCCTTTAATTGCTGCATTCATCAGTTGTAGGTATCATTAAGTCTCAGCCAATGATCCCTACTCATTTTCTGGCCAAAAAGCAGGACACTGAGGCTTGTGTTCACCACTGACCTTTTGCAGTGCCACAGCAGCATTAGCTCCTTTCTACCTCGAGGAATGGCAGGGACCAAAGGTATCTCTGCCCTTCATGGGGGCTGCCCAAGTGAAAAGAGCCCCAGTAGGAATAAAAGGCCACCTTCTTCTGTACCAGCTAATGCTTCTGTAATTAAAAAAGCAGGTGCTTAGTGGCCGGTCTGTTTGCCTGCCTGCAAACTTGCAACACAGCCAGCGATGTCTGAGGTGCCGCTGTTTGGAAAAGCAGCAGAAGGACTCAGCATTCCTAATGACAGAGATATGTTTTCAAAAATACATTTCTTAGCATGACAGGCAAAGATGAAAGGGACCTGAGGTGAAGCTTTGCACAGCTCCATTTCAAAAGCAGCAGCTGCCAGTGGTATGGTTGTTGGACTTGTCCTCCAGTATGATACTGCAGACAAATAATGGGAATATTTTTATTTGAAGAGAGGCACCAACAGACCAGGACCCATCATAAGCAGGCT
>NW_008238664.1:1475701-1484618 GCF_000691975.1 Corvus brachyrhynchos
GTTATAATAAAAACAGTGGTTGTTGAGTGCCGCTTTTGTTGCCCTGCCTGCAACCTTGCAACACAGCCAGCGATGTCTGAGGTGCCGCTGTTTGGAAAAGCAGCAGAAGGACTCAGCATTCCTAATGACAGAGATATGTTTTCAAAAATACATTTCTTAGCATGACAGGCAAAGATGAAAGGGACCTGAGGTGAAGCTTTGCACAGCTCCATTTCAAAAGCAGCAGCTGCCAGTGGTATGGTTGTTGGACTTGTCCTCCAGTATGATACTGCAGACAAATAATGGGAATATTTTTATTTGAAGAGAGGCACCAACAGACCAGGACCCATCATAAGCAGGCTTGTGAGAACTCAGTGTGGTTTTCAGAGGAGGTGATTATGCATGGCTGTCAGTGTTCGGGAGCAGTGGCTATTCAGCACCCCTGAAAAGAAGGCTAGATTGATCCTGAGGGCACATAGATAAATTGAGGCAAAACACATGGGAGAGTCTAATTTCTGAGGGATTATAATCATTAATAACTCTTTGCATTTGTGCAGGTGTGTCCATGATACACCAAATCCATGCATATATGAATATATATAAACATATATAAACATATATATAATATGTTTCACTATATAAAATTTATATATTATATAATATATGTAAACATAAAAATGTGCTTGGTAATATCTACATACCTGTCTGTATGTACATATGCAAGCTCACATTGCTTGAACAGCTATAGTAGGGATCCTGTCAACATTAGCCATCAATATTAAAAGCCCTTTTATGTTTATCTTGATGCTTGAGGATCTAAAAGTCAAAGTTCAGGAGGAGTTGAAATATTGTTCCCATATAACTTTAAAAATATAATCACAGCAGAGCACAGCACTATGTTCAAGCTGAAGTCAAGCTGCCTGTTATAGTACAAAGCTGGACACCCCATTGCAGCTCTGGCCATCTGCATGCACACTACACTTAAAATGGAAAAAGGCCTCTGGGGAAAATGAACCAAATTTGCCGTGTGTACAAGCAGGCATGATCCTTTGAGGTCTGTGGAATGCATTTGTTTACACCAGTAATGGATTTAGTCCAGGGACTGCTGTTCTTTATGAGATCTCCCTTTTCTTTGTTTTTATGCCAGTGTAATTCCACTTTGGTAGGAATAATACTAATTTATGTAAGTGGCAAAAAATTATATTTTTGCTTTTCAGCGCAGATGGTGGATTACAACTTTCATAGCCTGTTTCCTTTCCTAGCCTACTGCACTTTTTCTGCAGGTGCTGTTCCTCTGATTTTTTTACATGTACTGCAGACTTGCATAGTCTCAAACAAAAGGCAACCAGGTGTTCAGTGCCCACATCCAGTACCTGCTCCTTAGAGTGAATGCTTTTGCCCAGTGCATATCCCATTCCTGTTGCTAATGATCGCCATGTTGCCTTCACCAGAATTTCCCTCCTGCCACTGTCGCAACCACCACCATTCCAGCCAGGAAGGGCTGCCCCCACAGAAGTTCATTAATGCTGCTTGTTAATTGCTCAAAGACTGGAGACAGAGGGGTCCTGTTTCATGTGCATGAGGCATCCCTTCTCTTCCTTGTGGGTAGACTGGATAACCTTATTTTTCCTGGAGAAACAGCTTGCGGTTAAAAACATGACTCGTGAGTAAAACTAGGTACGAAACAGTAGAGTCCGGGTTGCAGGCAGCATTGCAGAGCATCAGAGCCAAAGTAAAGGGCTTAATATTTAGCAGTCAGGAGTGTAGACCAGAATTAAGATAATCTGAACTCTCCCTATGATGCAGTTAGCAAAAGCACACACCTACCCCTGCCTCTTTTAGTGTCAGACTTTGTGTCTCTGGACTTAACTTTGCTCTGAGTGCCACCAAAAGCAATTCCTTTAAGTTTTTTAACTTTCGCATTTCTGAAGATCAGTGGAAGAAGAGGTGAACAGATCTGCATTGTTGACTTTATACAGGCCACTTAAAAGAGACCGAGGCAGAAAAGGCTACCTAAGCATCACACCGAGGGTGTGGCAGGAGAGGTTAAAGTACAAGCTGTCTTTCCTAAAAGCCTGTTCTCTCACCAACTGATGTAATTTCCCCTGATAGCTCGAGCATTAGCCCTCTTCTCAGTTTAAAAATTAGTCCCTGAGGAGCCTAAATTAAAGATGCTGGTACAAAAGTGCAGGGCCTGACCTCTCGCAGCTGCACCAGGGCTAATACTGATTCATTGTGCTGCTCCGTGTTACAGTCCAAGGGCAGAACAAGGGGCAGGGGAGGGCTACAGAGGCATTTCAGGCTCCTGGTTAGCTCATTCATAGACACCTGGTATCCCGCCTCCTCCTCACGCTTCGGTGCATCCCACCTCTATTGTATAGAAAATCCACTCCTTTAGAGATCTGAGCTGCTTGGGCTGGACAAAGATCAAAATTAAATCCGCAGCTGCCCAGGAAAAGGCTTTCTCTGTCAGGGGTTATTACCGAGGATATCTGATGAGAGAGTGGAGCGGGGAACTCCCCTCGCCTCTGTCAGTTCCAGTTACGGATTTGGATGGATGCGTTCGCACATGTTTTTCTTGCTTCACGTAAACAACACAAGTCCCTCTGTAGCTGGTATGGACTGTCGTGCCTCCACTGACCCAGTTTAGCTCCAGAGCTTTATGAGAGGTATGTGACCTGCTGCACTCACCACGTTTGGCGGGACAGCACTCCATTTGCTGCCTGCAGGAAACACTCAGTGTCACGGGGCAGTGAGGCCAAAATACCCTCGTGGCAGCTCCTTCACCCTCAATGAAGTTGCATCAAGGGTAAATTTGAATCGACAAAGGCCAGCTCCTATTCTCAGTTACCCTAGACAGAACCTGGAATTGCACCATTAGTACCCAGGGAGTTATTTTGGATCTACAAGGGCACAAGCATGAGCAGAATCTTGGCACCGAGTTTAAAGGAGCAAAACAAAGAGAGGTTTATGTCAAACAGGAACAGCAGCAGGTGGCACATATAGGCTATATAGTCCCAAGTTTTGAAAGGAAAAGAAACATAAAGTTAATAGAAAACCTTTGTGGTTACTAAATATGTTTTGTTCTTGAATCCCCTGTAGAACTGATCAGTCCCACAGCTGATAAAAATAGATGCAACAGGTGTTAGTTTGAAGACTTCTGTGCTTCATGTTAAGGGTACTCATGAAAAGTTTATGGTCAGTGAAACCTGGAGGAGAAATCAGGATTACTTTGGAAAAAATTGTGCCCTGCTACATTAGAGAACATCTGGAGCCATTGACCAGGGGAATTTAAATCTACATCTCAAAAGCTTTGCATATCTGATCACCCTTCCTGCTATCTCTGTCTAAATAGCCTCATGCTGGCAACCTGACCTATTTAGTTGGTGGCTCCTCCTTCCATTCTCTGCATCTCGTTTCTTTCTGTTCTCTATGTCTCATTTCTTTCAGGGTAATGAGGATGAGTGTTGTTAGCTGATTTTCTCTTGATTTCCTTCTTTAATCTGTTTCCTATGTTTCCTTTGGGCACATCAACCTAAACTGCAGCCCTTTAAGACAACCAAAGACAAGTTGCTGCCTAGGGACTGACTAGCCAGACTGCAGCATGGGGGTGTGAACATTATGCAAAGAACAAGATATGGAGCTGAGAGTGGGATTTCACAGCTGCTGTGAGGAATTGGATGACTGAATCCCATTAGGGTTGGAGTGAGGTTTGGCAACCTTGCTCTTCCTGGCCGCCTTTGAAGAAGGCTCAGCAGAAAGCTGGAGCCTAAATCTTGCATGAAGCAAGAGGCAAGTTTACTCCCACAGGAGTGAGTACTGCTCATTGCTATTGCAGTAGCTGAGCTGGATGCTGTGGAAGGATCCCCAGGCACAACTCTCGTTATCCTGTACAAGGATATAAGGGAATATTCAGAAAAATCAGGAGAATTGCAGGCATTGTCAGAAGATATTATCAAAGTGTTGAAGATCTGTCCAAATCTCTACAGGCAAATCAGCGAGAAAGGTAACTGTACTTGGCAAGATTTGTACATGTTTATACAGAAAGCTTGGTCAACAGAAGCTGGTTTCCCTATGTATTGCTAGGGCAGCAAATAGGAAATTCTGCCCCACTTTGAGAACACTGTGGCATTTGAGAAGCAAGAGGCAGTTAACCAACATGTTTAGCCCAAAGACAGGCACTGCCAGACCTGTTCTACCCAACATCTTCAGCAATAGTTCTTGACTTATTATGGAATTGTTTTACCTTTAAAGTACATTTACACTGTCAGTGATGAGAGAGGGCTCTGATTTCAACAAAATAAACTGCAGAATTAGGGGTCTCGGCAATACACCTTGTCCTAAGGGTGTCACAGTTTTCCTTTGCCATCTGCTGCAAAGGCAGTGCAGGAGGATGAGCAGGCAGCGGTGAAGCTCTGCACCCTGCTGTACCCAAGTGCCCTGGGAAGGTGTCCCACACAGCTGCTTACTCACAGACATTTAACATCCTTACACAATAACAGCATCGTAACAATGTGCTGTTTTCTTCTTCTTTGTAAGTATGCAGGAGTTGCTTTGTTAAGTAAAAACCCTACTTTAAAACGGTTTCATTTCGACTTTGAAAAGAGTAAGTGGAGTTGAACTGCCTTGAAATACAGCTTTTTTTTTTTTGCCAAATGTGCCTACTGAGAGGAGCAGGAGATGGCAGGGCAAGAACAAACAGACCCCACAGATCCCTACACCAAGGGTTTTTATAAAGCAGAGCAATATTAAGATTCTCCACAAGATCAGGACTCATATTAAAGGAAACAGTTGTTTTTAAAAAGCTTACTGATAGAACCTACATTAGAAATCTGCCAAAACATCCAGCCTTTTCCTTGATAACTGCACAGGAGACTCAAAAATACAGCCAGACAGAGGTTCCATTGTCAGAAATGTGCAAATAAGATCAAAATGTACTAGAAGAATTTCAGCTACACCTAAAATGTTGCTGTTATTTTTGAAAGCAGGTTAATTGGTGATCTTGAGCCTTTCACTGCACTTTGGATCTTTCCCCGGAGGGAATTTTCTTTAAGTGTAAGGACTCACTCTACCACATGTACTGGAAACAATGTGAAAAAAGGATTTCTTCCAGCAGTAAAAGCATTTCAGCAAGCACATTGATGAGGAATGTCTGGGATTTAAATACAGGGAAACCCGTAGCTGACAGCCTGGAACAGAGGGGGATGTAACAAGGCAACTTAAAAAAAAAAAAGAAAAGAAAAAAAAAGAAGAGTTAATTACAAACATGTGTAAAGCATAAGGCAAGAAAAAGAAAACAGAGAAAGAATGGCAAGGATCCCGTGGCAAAGTGACCGGTGGTGAGCTGTCATGCCCAAAGCCACAGGATGAGGCCCACAGCATTTATTGCTCACTGGAAGTAATTTTTCAAGTCAAGGAGCAATACTTCTCCAACAAAAATGAAAAATTCCAGTCAGCAGAGGGTAACTGAAGCCCTCTTAAAACAAAAGTATCATTGAAGAGAGACTAATAAATCACCCAGTGACTAGATTTTTTCATTTGTAGTGAAGAACTCCTCTCTCAGACCTGGTCCCTGTGTCAAGCCCGTCCCTGTGGTATTAAGAAATCACTTCAGGATGTGTTTATCTTTACTCAGTACAAACTTCAGAGGGACCTAAGCACTTTGAATTGGGAGTCAGCACTTTGGCTAGGAGTTTTGTCTTGATGCTGGGAGACTTAGCTGCTAGCCGGACCCCTCAAGCCTCTCTTTGCCTGTATAAACCCATAGTAATTCCCTGCTTCTGCTTTCTGGATGCAAACTGGGAGAGAGGGAAAGCGCTCCTCTAGGTTCCTCTGCCCAAATCTGTAGTTAATCCCACTCCCAAGCACAGGCTTTTGCTCAAATGGTTTAGGTATAAAGGAAATTTGGGCTCACACTCAAGGTACAGTATAGCTGCACCCTCCAAAACTCTCTTCCCTTTTGCAGGCAGCAGTACTGAGGTGAGCAGGATTCACCTGGGGATGGACATTTCCATGTTGTGCTCTTGATTCCTTTCTGCAGGAATCAAGTGCTGATCTCTAGACTCAGCCATCATCCCAATATAAATTTATCTCCAGATTTTGTCCAGGAAATGTCGAAATCAGGGCTGCCTCTAAATAGTTCAGGCAAAAATGCTAACACTGAACTTCACTTGCTATAGTACATCCTTTCTCAGTTCTCTTCTGCCAGTGAAAGAAAGCACACCTAGTCCTTGAATGTGGGTTGTGCTGCGAAGTCTGTAAGAACTTAGATTTATTTCATTGCTCTTCAGGAGCAGGAGAACTTTTTGTTAAGGTTACATGAAAAAAAATTGAAAGGAACAATAAACAGCACTCCAAAACCTCTTTTTAATAGATGTGCTTCTTTTTATAGTTCACATACTTTTATAAACAGGGATTTAGCTCTGTGCAACCATTTGAAACAGAAGCTCTGTTTAATTAATTTTATAGGTAAAGTAGTAAATCATACCAGTTCTAATGAATGTGAAGTATTAAACCTGAGGAAACTGCAGAGCTTTGTGAAGGCAAGTGAAAGCAAATCAGGATCTGAACAAAGGACAAAGTAGTAAGGCTCTTGGATAGATTCAGCCTTTACTCCAACTGTTTGAGGTTTGGGGCAGACCTGGCTCATGAGCCACGATAAGCGGAGAGTCAGCACGTGTGCTGCAAGGGGCAGGTCCCTAAGATGTCATGTGAGACATGTAATTCTCTGCCAAAAGTACTTGCAGATGATCCACAACAACAGCAAGATTACATGTGAGTAGTGATCCCCTGAACCAGATGAGAATGCAACCCCTCACCCTACCCTTGGCGGTTCCTGTGGACCTTGGTGAAAATACACTAACTCTATGCAGTCCAAACATGTGATTTCTGTCTTGCATTTATGGAGCTACCAGCACTTCTGGTCACAATGCTTAAAGTCCTTGATCTTACTCCTTGACCTGAACCAAAAACTATTTTTAAGGGTTATATGCAACAAATAACACCACTATCTATTGCCAGCTTCTTTATAAGTATTCCTTACCCATACTAAAAGAATGGAGAGAAGAAATAGAGGATTCTTTGCCTTGGGAAGGTTTATAAGCTAAGAAAGGTCCCCAAACACTGGAAAATATATCATGGGGCTGAAGGCTGGAAAGCAGCAGGTATCTATTCTAATTGGTACTTCTTCACCTACCCCTCTCCCTGTCCCACACACACTACTCCAATGACCATAGAAATCAACAGAGGAGGATCTATCTATGTCCGTACGCCTTGGACCATATCAAATGAAAGATGTGATCCTACAAGAGACAGGAGAGGATGCAGAAACACCTGAAAGTTAAGATTATAAAAATGTCATGGGTGCTGTGGTGGGCACCAGCCACGTGGGCTGGGGGCTGTCTCTCCTTTGTGCCCCACTGTGCTGTGTGCCTCACTGCTTTGGCACACCTCATCTCTGTCCTTCTCTGTTCTTAGGTTGATCAGCTCCTTTGGGCAGGGGGTCTGGTGTCGGTACAGTGGATGGAAGGAGCAGGGACACAAAGGAGAACTGTAGCCTGCACCCTCACTTTCTACAGCTCCACAGCTAAGTTTTTCCCCATGTTGTTACCGGCTAACCCAAATGTGCTTGTGTGATAATACACCCTGAAAGGTCTACAATGTCTCCCAGCCTGACTTAATCAAAGAGGTTCTTCTGAACCCAAAGGAGGCCATGAGAAGTCACCCTGCTGTCTCTACAGCTGCTGTGGCTTTAAAACCACAGTGACTTAGGGAGGAGGTACAGGGCTTTTTCCAGTAGTGTCCCCAAACTGCAGTCACTGGGAGGCTGTGACATTCTTTTGGGATGCTGTAATGCAGTTTGATCACTGAATGCATTCAACTACAGAGGTATTTTGCATGACTCTAAGAGGTTATTATCACCTCAGTTAATTATATGTAAGGATTCAGACTCTGGCAAACCTTAATTATCCTTCTATCAATTTCAAGGTCACAAAAGCTTAGTAGGGCTATTTTTAGCAATACAAATATCTTCTTTCTGAATGGAAAAGCTGCTCTTTTTGTTGCATATCTTATTTTTAAATGCTAAACACATCAGCCAGAACCGAGAGGTTTTTTCCCCCTTTTAGAAACCACCCTAAGAATGTGGAATCCTCAATGGATGTGCTAAGACCAATACCATCTTCAGATATGAATGTATGATGTTAAAAATCTGGTATGGGGATGAGGCAAAAATTATCAGAATGGGGTGCTTGAAGCCCACATTTAATCCTAAAAAATATGCCCTTGGGAGAGTGGTTTGGTGCCCAGAGCATTCCAGCTGACAGGTGCCTACATAAATTTTCTCATCCAGCACCTGTTCAAACCTCTGGACACTGGTGTTATACGCATGATACAGGAATAACAACAGCTTCATTCACTCAGGGCACACATTCAGATCAATGTCCCTTTTGTTTCCAGCTCTGAGGGCTGTGATGGCATCTCCGAAGGCATCAGCTGAACATGTACCAGGTAGCTGCTCTGCCTGAAACTTCAAGCAGCTGGAAACAACAGCATGGAAAGGGCTGTCCCTCAGTGAAAAGCCTAATGGTGAGCACTGGGCTATCTACCCTGTTAATCTTTTGAACAGAAATAGCTAATAAACACACCCTGAGGCTCAGCCTGCTTCCCCAACACCACAAACCATATTTTTTTAATCCATAAACCATATGAGCCAATACTACCTCCTCTGATAATGTTCTTATGCTGCTGTGTCCAGACCCTGAGAAAGGATCTTGAAAAAGGAAAGCCTCGCTCAGGATGGGAAGATTTGTTAGCTATTAGGTATTCTGGTAAGCAACTCTGATGCACTCAGGGGAAAGGAGAGGATTTTTTGAACTTGAGGTGTTGGAAATTATTGGGTATATTACACATTATCTATGTGACTTTGGGTGAAGTGCTG
>NW_008238664.1:1484631-1486550 GCF_000691975.1 Corvus brachyrhynchos
AGGGAAAGAAAAGGGGCGTGTAGCTACTGACTTGAATGGGATCTGGATCAGGTCCCTTGTCACTCTGTATAAGTTTCCCATCTGGGTGGAAATTTTCTTTTGACCATACTGTTTCAATTTACAGACTTCGCACACTCAGCAGAGGCTGTCCAAGAAAAGCTTCCCAGGCTGAGCAGACTAGGGGTAGTCTGCTGCCCTTCCCAGGTCTCCGGTTCACAGGCATGCCACCTTGCAGCTTGGATCTCACTCCCTTGGAAGAGCATTTTGAGTTTCCAGGGCAGGGAACTACTTGTCAGTAAGGATTTTTGGCCTGAGTGACACCGAAGTGTGAACTATTCAAACACACTTTGGGAACTGCAAAGTTTTGGTTTTACCTGCCACTGACAAGGATGTCAATTCCTATGTTTAGATCGTGTCACCTGCAGTGCTCTCTCTAAACAAGTAGCTCTTCAGTAGCTCTCATCTTAAGGTTTGGTTTTGTTTGTGACTTAAATTTTTACTTGTAAATCAATTAAAATCTAAGCATAATATTCTGTATCCCCCTGCTATGTATATACAGTTGAGAAGTTTGGTGAAAAGGGAGTTACAAGGGAAAAAGAAAAAATTATCAGAACTTTGAAAGTCAGAGCAATAAAAAAATTCAAAAGTTTTAAGGTAACCCTGATTCTTTCTCCACTTGTTATGTTTTCCATCCTTACTCATAACTCTAGGATTCCATCCCAACCTCAACCTAAGCAGTATTGACAGGAAAGGATTATCCACTGGAATTTGACATATTTACATCTAGAGAGTGCCAAAGGAAAGTCTTTCCGAGTGGAACAAAGCCACCCTTATTTGAACTAGCTTCTTCCTCTAGAACTGCGAATGCACACCAGGGTGAGGCACAGGAGTTAACTGTGTAGTAACTGTTTCCTCAAAGTATTTTTTTTTCTAAACAGGATATGCAGTAAAATGAGAAATTGGTTCTTTGGCTTTTATTCCTCTTGCAGTGCAATTGGAATCACTTTAAGATTTGTCTTTTGAGAAAAGATTTGTCCCCTTGATGCTAAGCACAGCATCTAGTAGCATCATCTTGGAATAGATTTTGAGATGTACTATTTGCAAATCCATGGCAGCCAAGGGAACACCTGCTCCATTAGCAAAAAAAAGCATCTCTTTGTCTGAGGTCTAGCAAGCTACAACTGTGATGCTGTATTACCTCTGAATAGCTCTGGGGTTTAGTATTTGCATTATAAATGCAGGAATTACCGAGCTCTGCTCACATAAAGAGATTTCCAAGTTCTTTCACTTTCCGAGTGCATGAACAAGCATTGACTCCGGACAAATTACATTATATTGGGAACTTGCAATGGATAGTATACTAGAGACTCTGGAGAGGTTTTGCTATGTGAGCAAGCAGAAAATAAATTTCTTGCTTTGGTGTCCAAGGCAGAATTGCCCTTTGAGCATCCCTGGTCAGTGTTAGACTAAGTAGGTTCTTGCCAAGAGAATCACTTTTTTTGGTGTTTGACCTCATGCCAGGATTTACAAATAGGTGTTCAAAAAGTACTGAGTGTAAATATTCTGAACCAGCATCTCTGACATTGGTGAATATCTGTTCTTGGCTGGCGGAGGATGACAGTGACTAAAGTGCATGCAGGAAGGCCAGGGTGGCAGTAATGTACGAGTACTCAGAGGAGCAACAGGGATTAGCATCTCACAGTGCTAAGTATCACATTGAGCTGATATTAAAACCCAAAAGAGCCACAGCTTCCCCCTCCATAAACACATATAAACCAAGCAGGTGATGACACGACAAATGGGCCAGGGCCGTTATTAGCCAAATGGCAGAAGTGGGCAGGTTAAGTGGCAGTTGCTTGTAGAATCAGCCCCGCAGCCGATGAAGGATTTTTCGGGGCAGTGGTAGCGCAGGAGAGCAT
>NW_008238664.1:1486865-1495879 GCF_000691975.1 Corvus brachyrhynchos
CATTTCTCTAAACTGGACAGAGAGCACCCTTGACAGTGCCCAGATAAGTGGAAGGTCCGCGCTGGGTGTTTTTTGGCTGCTTCGGTGTTTGTACCTCTCAGACAGACTTTTTTCCCGTCTTTTCATTTCACTTCTCTGCAGCTGTTTACAGTACCAGCTGAGCTATGTCAAAAAAGGCCGTAAAAACACTAAATCACTAACCCATGCTTTAATGAAACTTCCAACACACACATTGAGACCACCAGATGCCCTTCTCGGTAATTTAGCTCGAGACAGTGGTTGAATTCCCACGGGGAGAAGTCTCTGCAACAACCCAAGATTTATCTCCATCACATTTACCAGCGCAGCTATTTGGGCCAGTCCTTTCAAGAGTGATCAAGTCCCCAGTGCCTCAGTGTAATGGCTTCTCCATTTATGAGAGCTGAAAATGAAGGCAAGTGTTAATGAACAGACCCGATCAGTACCTCATCAATCAGGTAGACAATTTATGTTGAAATTTGTTACTGTAACAGCATGTTACTGATGAACTACCAGTAGTGGAACACTGGCAACGCAGTCTGTCTAAGACCTTCTCTGTTGCTTTATTACAAAGTTGAAGGAAATTAGGAAATGTTTGTATTGGATGAAAATGTCAAACCAGACATAAAAGCTGAGCCACAGGCCTGCCAAGGGATCCTTGTCTCTTGTGCCTGCCTCCAGACATGCTATTATTTACAGAGAATTACTATTCTCATTTAGTGAAATAAATAATTTCAATAGCTTGCCATAAAAATTCAGTTACTAGAAGTGTAATTAGTAATTCTTTGTTTAATCTTTGAGATCAAATACAGCCCAGCTGCACTGCTGGCTTTATAGCCTAAGTTCCAGCATCACGCAGCTACTATGAAGTCACTGCATGCTGTCAGCCAACTTGCTGCCAATAGGTTATATCAAGCATCTTTAGATAGAAGGGCTTGGGTGCTCACCTGCTTTGGCAAGCACACGTAGTTTAATTAAAGAGTTTTTACCTATTTCTGCGACTTTAGCCTCAAGAATTGCCAGGATATGATGATGCCTATACTCCTGAAATTACCCTTTCCCAAACTCTTGAAAGGCACCTATCCATCATGAGAATGATATCAGTTGATGGTCCAGCATTCCAGGTTAAGCAAAAGGAGCAGCCACCGTGGAAATATTACACAGGTTCTTTCTGCACATTTTTTCTGCTCTACAAGCTTTGGGCATTGAGGCAGTCTTACTGAGGCCTTGCTGGCAGTGTCTGCTACAGAACTCACTCATGGCACAGATCAAGTATGTCACACCTCACGATCACCATCTCGGGCTTCTGAGCCCACTGTTCAACAGCAACACCTTGATGTGACTCAAACCCTGCTTCCAAGACTTGGCTTGTAACCACAGCAGGCAAGAGTGCCTCCACATTCCCCCATGGAAGCTGAGAACAAGTACAGGGCTGCAGCACATCTGGCGCTTCTCCAAGCCCTTCCCTGTACCCCACTGGAAGCACCCTGGGAAACACAACAATAAGCAAGCAGCAATCAAAAAAAAAAGGTGCAAAGAATATTCCAAATGTTTATTATGTATTAAAAATACTGCAAATAAGCCATACAGTTCATTTCACAGTAACCTAAACAACATTGTTCAAGAACTTGAGAAGTCAACAAAGAACAGTGCAGTTCCAACAGTGACAACAGTTGCCTTAATGCCATGGCTCCCTCTTTGTCAGCAATTTTCTTGTTTACAGTGGGAACAACACTGGATATGGTTCAGTGTCTTATTTACCTAGGAGAACTCCTTCTCACCTGTGCTGTTCCCATTTCTGGGAGATGCTATTTCTAGGAATTTTTCATCTAACACAGTCAAGGATCTGTCTGGTCCAGGCTGAGGTGGGGATGATGCACATGGCCTATTTCCAAGGTATCCATGTGCAGACTTCTTTACCAATTATTTGGATAAAATTCAAAAGTAAACTTGAAAAGGAGGGATATTAGAAATCCTTTCCAAAAAGACAGAAAACCAAAGAAGCTCCACGAGAAAGTGGTTTTTAAAAGACCATCTACAGAATCATGACACTTTTTCCCCACTCTCCTAGAGCGGGTCTCCTAGAAGGATCCTTTGCTACCAATGCCCCAGCCAGACACCTGGTGACAAAAATAGGACAAGAATCAGGCACCAAGTCCTGAATACATAACAAAAGTTCAGGTCACTGTCAGCTGTGTGAAAACTTGGAAATGTATATGCCATAGAAGCAATTCTGCTGATTTCATGGTGATTTTCCCTCTTGTGTGTTTTGGAGCGTATTATTGCTGTTGTTAGCATGCTTGTTATACATGGAACACAACAAAGGTGCAATTTTGGTATTTCTCTCTCCTCAAATTTGTGATCATTTTTACAGAAAAATCCAAAGACCAAATTAGATCTTTCCAAGAAAGACACAGCCTAATCGCATAAACAATCTAAAACTATGACAAAAATATTACTTTACCCTCTTGAAATTAATCCCATCCTTCAGATGTCCCTTTTAAACACCGATCTTCTACACCAGCAGCTGAAGATGCTGGCAAAGAAGCCAGTGATCACAAAGAATGAATCCCTCCAGCCGCGTGGTGGAACACCTCTTAGGCCTTAGCCCCAGGCAGTGCCACTTACCTCAGACCTTGCTAGTTCCTTGGTACAGATTAAGATCTCACAGAAACACACTACAGCTCAGCTGACCCTTACTAAACCGACCACACATCTGAGTCCCAAACTGCAGAAACAGATGAGGTGCTCCACACCTGCTCCACTCTTAAGTTCACCACAGTGAAGAGCTTAAGATAGAGTGTAGTTTCACTCATTTGTTTCTTAAACCAAAACATACCGGTAAAATCCTCAGTGAGCGCGGCAGTATGCTTTGGGTACCAGAACAGCTGTAGCCCTTCCGTGTGGGGTATCTAGTGTCAGTTTGAAACACCTTCATGCCATTAAATATGTGCCCATGCTAACGAGGCGGTAGTGCCTTAGTTACACCACTACACTTACAGTGGTACAACTTCATAGAGAAGATGAGCCCTTAAGAAACTCAACCCCCAACTAAGCTCATGTTTTCTTAAAACAAAATTTAGGGGAAAGAAAAAACCAAACAACAAAAACTCCAAAAACACTACACAGAAAAGAAATAAAGGAAATAAGCAGAAGTGTCTCTATTCTCTTTGGAGGTATCAAATTGCTTTTAAAAAGAGTAAAAAACAGGGCATACAAAAGCTATTCTCCTTAACCCATTATTTGCCCAAGGAGTACCACTGCCTAAACTTTTTCATGTATTTTTTCTACTTTCACAAACAACCTTTCCAGATCATTCCTCAGGTCATCTATTGAGCTCTTCACAGACTCCAAGCTGTTCTCATTATTTTCAATTTTCACTGAGTAGGCCACTAAACTATCCACTGCAGTTCTTATCATTTTCAAATCGGAATCAACCTGGCTAACAGAAGATCTCAGTTCATCTACAGAGCCTTCCATAGATGAAAATTTTTCAAGGTAGCCTTGAGAATGTGCTTGACCTGCCTGAAGATTTCCTTGATCCAACAAAGTACTAATTTGCTTCTGGACATCCTGGAGAGCACCAGACGATGGCAAGTCACTGATGCTTCTCCTTAAGTTTTCCATGTCGTTGTACAGCGAAGTCTGTGCTTCACCAAGATTTTTCAGAACATCTGTGACTGAAGTTATGTCTGTATCTGAGAGTCCCTGAAGAGCAGTAATGCTTTGTTCTAGGGTATTGAGCTTCTTCTCATACGCCGCCTCTTTAGAAAGGAAAGATTCCAACTTTTCACTGTTTTGAGCAGCAGCAGATATTAGAGACTCTAGGCTGTCTTCTATGTGCCTAAATCGAGACTCCAATCCTTCACTGTTCTTCCCAAAAGTTTCTAATGCTTTTCTGAAGAGTTCATTCTCTTCCCATTTGTTGAGGTTGGCTTTAAGTTGCAGTAAATCTTCATCAAGTCTTTTAATGTCACTAGGGAGCTGCATAATAGAATCCTCAGCTCTCAGAACTTTCTCTTGTAAAGCTTTTAATGAAAGGTGTTCAGTGTCCGCAGCCTCTTTGAACTTCTCATGTTCTTGTTTGAGGTTGACTAACTCTTTCACTTCAGTGTACACATCAGACTCCATGGAGTCTATTGTACTCTTCAAGGTCTCTATGTCCTTTTCTTTCTTTTCCATGGATGCTTGCATCTCATCAAAAGCATCTTTTAGCACCTTAATTTCATGTTTATATACATCAGCCTGTTCTAGTGAACCAACTTTTGCTTTCATATTGTTGATTTCATCTTGGCTCCTTTGCTGGACTTCAGTGAATACAGCAATGTTATCATTTATAGACTTGGTTAGCTCTGTTAGTCTCTCTTCCACTGTGTTTTCCAGAGATGTGAAGTCTCGTTCCCTTGCATCCTTCACCATGTGAATGCCGTCAGACAAGTCTTTCAAAATTTCATTTTGCAGCTTCTGAAGCACTTCACTGATCCGGTTTATTTCACTCTCCCCTTGTTTAACAGCCTTCTCGCTAACCTCCTGCTTCTGCTGAACAATTTTCATCATGGATTCAAATTCTCCAAATGTGGTTTGAAGAGAACGTACCTAGGCCAGAAATACACATGGTTAATACCAGTAATTTCACCCTTTTTGTCCAAGATCCTTATAGCCCTTGTCACCAAACGAAATTATTACCTTGCAATCCTTCATGCCCCATACCTGAAGTGACCCTGTGGCACACAGTTATGGGAGGCACAAAAACCCCAGCATCTAGAGCCTTACACCTCTATGGTACATACACCTTCTGTTAAAAGAGTCCTTGGCCTCACTGACTTGCCACTGATGATCCAGGAAAGCTGTGGCAGTGAAAAAGGAACCCAGGTCTCCAGAGTCTGCATGCAGACCCCTGAACCACCCCTCCTCTATATGATTCCTGGTTCTAAAGACCACAAGTCCATAAGGGAGAAAAGGGAGGGGGCAAAAAGAAACCAACCAAAAGAACATCTACCATCAGCTTCTGAATACAGAAAAGCTGGGATTAGATTTTATCAGGAAGAATACCAAAGACCAATTCCTGACCATGAAAAAGAAGTTTAGTGGTAGACAAGAAAGAGGGACAGAAAAAACTCAGGGGACAAGAGAGCTGGGATGGGCTGAAGAATGGGAGTAGTAATCATGACATTTTGCTGCTCCTAGACACCAATGGAAACACGAGATTTTTTTTTGTTAACTATTTTTTAAGACTAGAAAGAATTAGAAAGTGTTTAATGTTCTAAATAGTTAGCAGCTTGTTTTTCCCACTCCTGCATACACCCACACGCTCACAGTGAGCACGGTGCATGCATGTACACAGAGAGAACAAAAGCACAGCAGCTGCCAAGGGCCTGCCTTGCATCTAGCTCAGGTTAACAGAAAGTTCCTACTACTGCATCAGGTACGCTATGAAACTTCCCAATTAGAAAAACTCTCTTTACAACTGGTTTTAGTAGCAGCCAGAGGGAAAAGGTCAAGGGGTGAGGGGCTACCATGTTCATCTGCTCTCACATTTAAAGGTAAGATCCAGGCCAGGGAAGCACACATTACTTAATTTTGAAGCCAAGCAGAGCATCTGTCTTAAGACTGTGGAGAAATCTTTTTGTGCATGTGTGGGTTATACTTTCTTAAACTTTGTAAAGCAACGTAAGAACTCCCACTGACTGCAAGAGGAATCCATCACACAGAAAATACCTCAAGGCTTTGGCAGGATGGCAAGTGCTGAGTAATGCATGTTGCCTTGCCTCACACTACTCCCTGTATCAGAGCCGTATATTAATCAGCCATGCCACATGGGCTGCCATGTTTACTGATTAGATACACAGCTGGAGGGGTGGTTTTATTTTATAAATAGAATGAAGCATATTTTATATGGTTTTAGAAAGAAATAAACAGAGCTGCTTTTTTTTCAACTGAAGCAGGCTCCAGCAGTTTCCTGACTGACTCTGAACCTAAAACTTATTTTCAAAAGACCTAACAGACGTTCTAATTAGAAATTAAGTTATTTCTATATATTTTTGCAAATCCCTGGCCAAATCCTCCTTAGTTTTCATGAAAGTCTACACTGTGTAAGGATCGTAGAGTTTGGCCATGAGACTTGCCCTTGCTCCAACAGATCCCTGCAGTCTGAAGAATACTTATAGAGACGACTTCTTTTCCCTCTCTTCAGCAAAAAGGTTTCTAATGACTTTACATTCCCTATACCTGTATTCTCTAGTGCTCCCATAGGAAATTAGAAATGAGCTAAGGGGAAGGGGTGGAGAAGGTAATACTGCCAAACACATTGCAGCTGGGCACCAGTCATTAGACTGACTTACCAAACTCATTTTCATTACATCTTAGCTGTCATTCATTCTGATTATTTCCACAGAGAGCAGAAAGCTTTTTCTGTACCACTATAAATGGAGGTCAGGAATCTAACAGGATAACACAGGAAAGTTCTCCTCCCCTTCCTATTACAGTGACACATTTCAACCAAATCACCAAATTCATATTTGCAAGTAACTATCTTCTTAGTCTAAGAAATCAGAAACAGCCAGAACTCTCCAGAGGGCTGGGTCTCTGCGACTATATGACTGACAGATGGATCCTCCCCCTCACACAGTGGAAGTACTTTATACCTGCTCCTCCACTGCATTCAGGCAATGCTCATGGTATAAGTTGAAGCTATTCCCCATGTGTGCCAGCCACGTGAAGACAGAGAGCTCTGATATAATAAAAAGGACTGAGGTCTTCAAATTATACCAGCTTCTAATCTGATTTGTCCTAACCAAGAGCCACCAGGGCTCAAAGCAATACCGTTGCACAAGAGGGGGAAAAACTCACAGCTTCAAAGCAGTTGGTTTGTGTGTGGACCTACATGGGACTTTGCCTTTTTGGCATACGTGGCTGGTAAGATTTGAAGCCGTAGCCCTTGGAAGATTTAACATCACAAATAGTACATAAAAATGTATCTTCAGCCAATGACTACTGTTTTCTCTAACTGGTCATACTATCTTGCGTTTAAACACCAAATGACCTTGGCCTGAGAATGGTGCTATGTTAAAAACTGAACTTTCACATCATTTCCCTTCTCCTCGATGTGTAAAGCAGATGAGTTTATATAATGCTTACTCTTGACAGGAGCTCTCTGCAGTCAAAGACGAAGGGCCAAGTCACACAACAGGAGCCTGCGCTGATGGCGCTCTGCAAGAACAACGCAGGATCCTACACCTTTGTAAAGCAATGAAATACAGCCTGCTCTCTTCTCCCTCAAGTACATTCCTGTGTCACCAAACCACAGCAGCCGACGCTTTCAAGGGTTACATCGAAACCCTGTGATCTCTTTCCTCCACCTTTAATTCTTGCAGCCACCAGCTATACACAGGCAAGTAAGTTTCAGTTGTCTTTGAAACCAACTATTTATAAACTTCTGTTATATACTCCTCTCCTAGAATATGTAACACATGATTTTCTGCAATGACATGGAGATGGGAGGCAGCAAATTGTACCCATTCCTTTGACTGGAAGGGTTTATACATTTCATGTACATCTGAGTTCTATACTTGTGGATTGTAGTTTTACATCTTGCCATTGCAATTTCTTCCTTCTTACAGTCTATAAAAATGGCTTAAAAATCAGTAAGAACTAACAACCTTTGCTAGTTCAAATCAGTCTCCTGTCATCAGTGAGGAAAACCCCCAGGATTTAAAATTAGCTTCAGAAACAGCCCTACAGCCCTGAAGTTTAAAACTCTTGTCCCCTGCTGATGTGAATTTTCCTTTTCCTTCTTGCTCTATGGGACAGGAAACGCCAAGACTGACGATATAATCTCCACATGTGCAGGCCACTGTGTTTCTGGAAGCAACACTGAACAGCCAGAAGATCTTTGCCAGTGCCTGTCCCCTCATTGCCAGCCCAGGCCCAAGCTCGTGGGGAATACAGAGAATCTGAATGGTCTGCCATGCAGAAAGCAGTCAAGTTGAGACAGGAACTTCCTATTTCTTGATCTGACTCAGTCATAACTTTACATACTGTCTTCCAACCAATTTACCTACTCCCAGGAAATTAGCTTAATTGTATGTTGATGATATGCAATCACAGAGACCATTTTTAAAGGTTTAGGCACCCCAGGACGTATCCAAGTGGACAGTGCTATTTGTGAAACTATAGCTGGGAGGCTAATAAGGGCCTAACTGAAAAAAATTAGAGAAACAAGCATTTATTTCACTTCACTTGAGCCACAGACGTATGCCAACAACTTCACAGCTTTTCCATGGTCCTGGACTGCCTTGGACACTGCGAGTCTCACTCCCTTGGCCAGAGACTGCAGCAGGAACGTGGGAGGCAGGGTACAGCAGCAGTGTTGCTGGCACAGGCTCTGTTGTTCGGTGAAGCTGACATGGGTTTTGTTTTCTAGAGTGTGGGGACGCTGAGGCAGGATCCTGCCCCATTTTGACAGCGCTGCCACCCCGTGTCCCTTGGCGTGCACACCTGCCCACTCAACAGGGAGCGACGAGCAGCTCGTCCGCCCCGCTAGGTTAAGTGATTTGCGGGCCTCGAAGGTACGGAATTACGGGCAGCAGGCTCCTTCGGAACGGCAGGTCTGCATCGCTGCCAACACGTAATGCAGCGTGCGGGCTGCATTCCATAAAATGGCTTCAGGCACAGGCCCTGGAAAAGCGAGCTGGGGGCTGCGGCCACCGCCGCGGGGTCTCGTCCCGCCCCGTCCCGCCCAGCTCTACGCTGCCTGGCAGGGATTTCTCGCTGCTCTGGGGCCACGTTTGCAGGCATGGGGAATACCGCGGCCCTGACTCCATCTGCCCCTCTAATGCCATGAAAGCATCTTTGAGGGAGCACGGAAGAGGAGGGGAAGGCAACGGGACACGTTCGCTTTCCCGCAAGCCAGGCGGGACAGCTGCACAGCTCCTTATTTAAGGGGCGAACGTCCGTGTCCGCGCCCCTGCTCGGGCGGCTGCTGCCCCCCGCCCCGC
>NW_008238664.1:1496452-1509601 GCF_000691975.1 Corvus brachyrhynchos
TGACAGACCCTATCCCAAGCCGGCGCGAGGGTCTCGGAGCGGGAGCGCCTTCCACCCTCGCAGCCTTCGGCGCTGGGCGTCCCCCAACCCAGCCCGGTCCCTCTGCCAGTTTTTAGCCCCGCGCGTAGTTTTGGTGGCAGAACGCGGCGGGATTCTGTCTCACGCAACTTCTGTTTTGCTTGGTTGTGATTTTGGCTGGAATGACTGCAGCAAGCTCCGGAGTGACTGGGAGAAAAGCGTGGAGAAAAAGTTTTCTCCATCCGTAACCCCTCTCTTCACCCCGTTTGTAGTGCGTGTAAAGCATTGACTTGGCATCGGGCTGGTCCCGGGGGACCCAACAGCTGCTGCCCTGGCTGGCAGGAGCGCTTCTGGCTCCAGGCAAGCCCCTGTCAGGTCACGGACGGCTTCGTCCGAGACGGAGAGACCGGGAGCTCAGCGCCGAGTCTGCCCGCGGAGCCTTTCCGCTCCGAGCATGCTCCTTTGCCTCACCACGCCGACACGAGCCCGCTGCCTTCATCTTCACCACGGAGCGAGTCCCAGCACAGGACAGGAAAGGAAAGGCTGAGCAGGCCTTTCCCTGTGCCGTGGGCTCCAGCTGGAGCTTGGGGCGCTGAATGTATCTGTTCCTCTATTTGATTACAGCAATAAATTAAACTAAGTGCTGTCTTGGAAGACGTTTTCTTTTCTTGGTCTTCCCTTTGATTACTGTTTGTTCTTCTTTTACATATATATAGATTACATATAAAAATAAATTTTAGGTTGAGAAATATGTAGAAACAGTGAATCTTAAAGTTATCAGGATCACAGGCCCTGATGTCAGCCTGGCAAATACAGTTCCACCTCTGCCAAGGCTTAGGATGAACTGAACTGTTTGGTCTATACATGGTGTTCTAGTGAGTGACTACTAGAATAGGTGATAAGAGGAGAATTTATAGTGAATTGTCTCAGGCATTTTGTCAGCACAATTCCGTCAAATGCACAGACTTGAGAGGATGTTGAAGTGACTGCAGGTTATGGGCACCACAACAGAACTTATTGCTCTGACCCTAACTAGTAACAGAGAGCTTGCACGGGGTCAGGAGGTTGTCTTAAATACATCCCAGAAGTGGCTGAAGCTGGTGTGAGGGGGCTTGCACTAAAACAGGTGAGGAACCCTCAGAATCATCTGTCTTCCTCAATACCATGAGAGTAAAAATCTTCAGCAGCAAACAAAACACCCTGGGAAAGCTAAAATAGCAGTTTCCACAGTGAAGATCTAGCCACAGCCCTAGTTTTCTCACACTTTATGAGAAGGAGGTATCAGATTTCTATTTAGAAAGGGCCTAGAAAGGCTAGGATTTGTAGCAGTACCCTAAGACCCAGGATTTTAGCTCTGAAGCTGTTTATTTCAGAGTTTACTATAAGAGCTGAGCCATATGGACTTCACCAGAGAGAACAGTCAAGAGGATCATCAATGTTAAGTATCAAGGGATGTAAATCTGTTTCAGGGAGTAAGGCAGCATAGGTAACTGTCATACTATTTCTCCTTCTTTCGCTTGGTAGTGACAATGAAAATGTTAGCAATGTACTACCTAAAGCTTTTTCTCACCATGGAAGCAATTCAAGCTATTTCTGACCAAGAGTACCATTCTACAAATAGGTTTTTTTTGTATTTGACACAGTGGGTCAAACTCTTTATTTCCTTTGTACAGAAAGACCAATTACTAGTGCTGAGGGGAGCGTGCATTAGGAATTTGCTGAGGTGGTAAAATCACTAGACATTGCAGACTGGTGTGGTTGGGGAAGCTACTGATGTACCATTTTCTCTCAGAAGTGTCAATATTCTGCTTTGCCTTTGTGTGAATTTGAAGACAAATACTTCAGTGGGGAGAAGTAGCAACCCAGTTTGCCTCTCACAAGACTTATTTTTCCTTGGAATACAGGAAACTCCACAGAAGAACAAGCTGAGAAAGCGTCCTTACACCTGCCTTGTAGTCTTTTTGTCTTGCCCTTGAGCCTATTATCAAATCTGGGCCTGATGATCTCAGTCAACCCAGAGTCTTAACATCCATCTGTTAGCTAAAGCCAGTCTGCCTGGCTCAGTTATTAGGATTAGGGAAAAATGTCTTGTGACTCCCATGTTCTCAACTTAGTTGTCTTGGGGCCTGGCATAAACTATAGCATGCCTTTCCCTTTCTCTCTCCTCCCACACTAACCATGAGTTAACCATGTACTGGGACATTTCTGACCGGCAGGGTCAAATGCAGCTACACATCCACTCAGTAGCTGCCTGGCTGGATAAAGCAGAGCATCAGTTGTAGGCTTTACTGTCTTTCCCAGTTTTCCTGGTAACAGTAAGGAAGGTTACGAACCAACCTGCTGCAAAGACTGAGCACGAACTAGTCCTTCATTTCAGTTAACAGTGCTTCTGTAGTGAAAGGCCAAGAGTTAAAGTCGACTTGAGACACTAGTCAAAATTCCAAATGTGTACCTTTGTTGTGGTTGAACTCCATCCAGGAACTAAGCACCACACAGCTGCTCTCTCTCACCCGCCATGTCCCCAGTGGGATAAGGGAGAGAATCAGAAGGGTAAAAGTGAGAAAACTTGTGGGCTTGAGATAAAAGCAGTTTAATAATTGAAACTTGTGGTTTTGAGATAAAAGCAGTTTAATAATTGAAACAAATTAAAATAATATTAAATTGTAATAAAAATGAAAATAACAAAGAGAGGTAAATAAAACCCAAGAAAGACAAGTGATGCAAATGAAAACAATTGCTCACCAGCAACTGACTGATGGCCAGCCAGTCCCCAAGCTGTGCCCCAACACCAACCTTCCAGCAGTTTTTTTGCTGACCATGACACCATATGGTATGGAATATTCCTCAGGTCAGTGGGGTCAGCTCTCCTGGCTGTGTCCTCTCCCAGCTTCTTGTGCACCTTCCTCCTGTCTGCTGAGGTGGGGTGAGAGGCAGAAAAGGCCTTGACTCAGCATAAGAACCACTCACCAGTAACTAAAGCATCCCTGTGTTATCAACAGTTTTCAGCCCAAATCCACCAGCTTTTGACATCCACCAGCTACTAGGAAAAAAGTTAACTCTATCCCAGCCAAATCCAGGACATACATGCACGTGTTATAAAAGACACAAGGACATTGATCTTCTTAATTGAGCAGAACAAATTTAAAGGCTGTACAACTATTTTTCTGGGTGACATTGGGGACATCCAGGAAATGAGAAATGAGTGGCATTTCTCAGTGGAGAAAATCTCTCCAGTAGGTAATCTACTTCAAGATCCATATAGTGGCCTATAGCTTCAGTGCCTCTGGATCAGGAAAGAATTGAAACCAAAAAGGAGGTTAAGTGCTGAGTACTGCAGTACTCAGTCTAACTTATTCTTGGCTTTTGGACCAGAATCTCAAAGCATGTCCTTGGTGCTTCAGCTATACATACAGATGTACATCTCTGATAAGGTAGATAGATAGAGCAAGCCATGCACTTAAGAATGGACTCCGAAACAGCTGGTGTGCTTGTGAGAGAAGGACACTGCTATAGCTGAAAAAAAATTGTTTTAAAGCCATCCCTTTCTGGAATCCCATCTCTTACTCCATGATTTAGGTGATATCCCTGAGATACTTTCCCCCTGAAGTCATCTTTCATATCAGTATTTAGAAGCGACTTTACTTGGTGAGGCTGAGGCACCTCTTTCCCTCCCTGTGAAAGCCAGGCCACTGAGCAGCACGGGTTTCCACAATTGACAGTCCACACAGACACAAAATGGACCCTGAGTCACTAGCCTTGGTGTTTCTGCAAGTACTCTTTGTGCAGTTTTAGCTGGTTAATAATAAAAAGCACCAGCAGCCATTACAGCAAGAATTTATGTTTTCCCCATATTTCAGATGGCATCTAAGCAAAAATGGATGTAAAAATAATAATAAATAATGTCCTTGGAAGTGATAACAGTTCTGTATAAAGCAGCCCATCTGCATATCATCACAGTCTTCTCCAAAGCACTTTTGAGCCTCATTCAGACTGTGATTGCCATGTGACATGCACAAAGTGGGACAAAGAGGTACAAATAGAGTTATTTAAAACATTGTCTTCTTTATAGAAGCTATTGGATTAGGCTGTTGGACTTAATCCCATTTAACGTCTCTGAAGGCCGGGCTCAGAGCGGCAGGGCTGACAGGTGCTTTGTATCCCTGCAAGCAAGCACTTGCTCTCCAGCCGGGCACTTGGCACTTGCCTAGCCAAACTCCGTTCCCTGCTTCGAGCCCTTGATTTTGTAGCAGAGGTTAACGGGACCTACAGTGGGCTTTGGTCTACCCGAATACAACACCTCTTCTGGGTAGTTCACCACGTGTGCTAAAGGTTATCTGCAGGAAGGAGAGCTGTCTGCACGACCGGCAAAGCTGGCGTTAGTGAGCTCTTGTCTCAGAGATGACTGCCGGTGTTTCGCCCTCCGTGCTTCCTGGTGGCTGAGGCAGTGATGGCACGTAGCTCCTGTGACAGGAAGAGGTGATGGCCCTGACACGTACTGCTGGCCCAGTGGGTGCGTGAAGCTGCCCAGTGCATGAGCTCAATACAGCAATAAGCAAAACATTTATAATGATAGTGCTGCACTGCCCTATGCTGCGTTCCTCAGTGGGCGCTCAGCCGGCCTCCGGACACCACAGCCATGAGCGAGACGGGTGACTAAACTCGGCACGATCCCGTGGCTTCCCTGAAGCTGAGGTGGCAGGGGTGGCAGTGGGGGGCCAAGATGATGCGTGGAAGGGCGCCTCACTACCCCCATCGAGAGAGTAAGGGAACCAAGGCAGGAACATATTTAAAGCTCCCTTTGCAGCGCAGTGCACAAAGGCGGGCACACATGACCTGAGGCGCTACCCCGTGCCCGGCGGTGCACAAGCATCTCCCATCCACTCCCCGGCTCCGCGGGGCCGGTGTTCCCGTCCCTGAGGCGGCCCGGGGGCGGGGCGGGGGCGGTGCCAGCCCGGACGGACGGGGCCCTTCCGTAAACACCACCCAGCCCGTCCCCCGGCCTACCCCCCGCACGCCGGCACGGCTCATTGCCAGCGCGGGGGAGTCCGCCGGAGCGTCTCCCCGTGTCGCCACATATTTCTCAACTCTTAGTGCTCGGTAGCAGGCAGAATGAGAAGATGTGTGCAGCTTCTACGGCGATAAGCGGAGGCTGGCCCAAGCGCCTCGGATAACTTGCTGCTGGTAGGCAGGAGAAGATGATGGCCCTCCCCCCCTCCACCGTCAGAGATGGACGTGCCCGAGGAAGACACTAATAGTCCGGGCTGGGTCTTTAAAGCCTGGGGGGGAAATCTGTGTGCGGCCCTGGCGAGCGCTGTGCAGGACGGCGAGGGGCAGCGGTGAGTGACCGGCTGGGGACAGCAGGGCAGGGCTGCGCCGACCGGCCCGCGGTGGTGACACGCGGCGGGGTGTCCGGGCACGCACGGGCGATGAGCCGCGGGGTGAGTCCGGGTCAGCGCTGTCTGGGGGCCTGCCACCGTCCTGTGTGGTGCGGGTGACAGGGAGGTGGCGGACTGGCCCGTCAATCTGCTGCCCCGGTGGGGCACCTACTGCAGCAGGTGGGTTTCGCAGTTCCTGCGGTGGGTCCGTAGTGCTCCCCTTGCCCTGTTTCTCCTGGGCTTTTGCCATCCCTTAGTGTCCGCCGGGACGATCCGCCTCGACGGGCGCAGCCTCAGGGTCCCCCCGCTGCAGCCCCGGTCAGCAGGGTAGGGGCACCCCGACACCTCCCCGGCGAATGGGGGCCGGGGCGCTGAGGGGCGGGGGCCCGGGCTCGCCTTCTCTGGGGCTGACAGGGAACGTTCCCTTCTTGCTTCTCCCCCGGCCTCCCTCCCCCCGGGCCCGTCCTTGGAAACGGTGTTTGTTTTGGTCGGCGAGTGCCAAACTCCTGCCTTTGCTAACTGTTCAAAACATGGGGCCGGAGGAGGAGACAGGCAGCGAAACAGATGGAGGAAGAGGAGGAGCCGCCGGCTCCCCTCGGTGTCGCTCCCCCCGCGGGGGAGGGGAGCGGGCAGGGCGGCCCCGGGCTCGCTTCGGGGGCCGCAGCGCCTCGTCCCATCACCGACCTGTCCGGGCGGGGGTCACTGCCGCGGCAGCGCTGCGGGCACTCGGCCGCATCTCACTCTGGCCGATACACTGTTTCAGCCCTCACCAAGAGAAGTGTCTGTTCAAAGGGAACAGCCGTGCAACTAGCAAGCTAAAGGGGAGAAATGTCGACTGTAAGCTGTGAAAAATGAGGCGGGAGGAAATGCAAGTAACTCTTTAACAAAGGCTCTTTTCTGTTCTCGTGTTGTGAGTGCTGGCAGAGGTGGAGTCACTGAAAGCGAAACTCGAGACCAAATGAGATTCAGTCGGTGCCAGCTTGAAGATAGTAAGAATGTAAGCCCAGCAGAATAAACAAAGTTAAGACCTTCATAGTGGTAAAACTGGACAGAGCACTCATAAGTCTCTATGTCCATGCACACTTCCAGGGCTGTGGAAAACCTTTCCTTGAAGATGGTATCTAAAGAAAAAAACCCAACAAACTGAAACTGTCTTACTCTCTCCTCCCCCTCAGGTGCTTCGTAAAATAACTTCTAAAGCAAATCTTCAGAAATGGAAAGTGTGTTTGTGTCTTCTAAAACTAACCTGATCTTGCAGTCTTGATAAGTTCTAAATGAAGAATTGAGTTGGGTGTTGTGGTAATCGATTAAGAGCAAGATGCCTCTAAGCATCTACAGTTTTGTATTTATTTTCTTTTTACTAAGAAGAATAACCCCCAACTGTCTAAATAGCAGAAACATGAGAATTTATTTCCTCATTGTTAAATTAGCTAGAATCTTGGGGATGGTACATTTAGAAGATACTTTTAGCTTGGTCTCCCATAGAGTTTATCCTTAAAAAACCCTACAAATAGTACTGATTGAAAGAAGGTAAATGGTGGGATGAAGCCCTCTGTGATGGTGTCCAACCTAATATAAATGTAAACGTGGGTAGTCTTTAATGAAGCAGAGTAAAGCCGGTTGTAACCCCAGGCTGACCCTTTAATAGAACAGTTTGGATATTAATCTGTGTATTAAAACAAAAGACTAATATGTAATAAGTAATGAGCAAATAAAAAAATAACAAGATGATATTGTTTATCCAAGATGGTGAGTTACAAAGAGTTCTTGCAAGGCTAAAGGGCTTTTTGAAATATTTTTATGTGGCCGTTATACTAATTTAAAGTTCTGTATGAACTTGGCCATTAGTTATTAATGGGAACTTCTGTGCTGTCTACACAAGTGTAAGGAAAATCAGCTCTTCCAGTGTATGCCATAAAGCAAGGACTAAGTGACTTGGTTGTCTATTGTAACTAATTAGAAATGCCATTTTTGGTTTGTTCTTACCTTTCATATGCTCAATGACTGTGCTTTTGCCTAAGTGTTTTAGATGGCACCTGCAGGTTCTGCTTGTATATTCATGTTTGTTTAGTTTGATGTGTTTATCTTTTAAACTTAGAATTTAGCAATAATGTTCTGAATCCGCAGAGTACACCCATTCTTGCTTCCCATTGTGTTTGAAGCATTCTACTAGGAAATGTATTTAGTGTGGCAAAAGATTGCAGTGGTTTTTTGTGTGTCATCTCCTGTTGCAATGTTGAAACTTCTTGCCTAGATGAAGCCTTCTGAAGCACTCTACTGACAGCTCTGCTGTCTGTATGTGTGCCTGTATTGTAGGAGCAGGTGTGGTCTTGATACATCAAAATGTCATGGGCGTCTTTGAAATGCAAGTATTTGTTGCCAAAAGATCCTTTGCTGGGACTAGCACTTAAGGACTCGATGTATATAGACTTTTAATTCTACCTTAACCCCTTGATCTTCTTGAAAGTCAAGATTGGGGTGGAAAATGGCGGTGCTGGCTTGCCTTCATGGCTGGTTTAGTGCTTCTCTCAGGAGCACCTTGCAAACCTGAATATTTATTAACATTATCATACCTTGAGGTAAGAGGAAGTTCATAAAATGATGTGTAAATTGTGTGAGAATATTGGGGTTTTTAATGGTCATTTACCTTCTTCCATGTTCTTAACACCTGAACCGCAGTAGTAGACACACCTTGAAGTGCTCCTACTCAGCAAGCAATTTGCAAGGCTCTGGGCCACTACACTGCTAACGACGTTAGTCAAATCCTTCGATGGACCACATGCTGCAACATTAATCTTTTGGAGGTTAGTTATTTGTATGTAAATAAAGAGGTGTTACACAAGATTAAAGCCTGGAAATACAGTGTTCTGATACTGATCAAAAAAATTAGTTGGAGGGTAATAAAAACTTCGCAGGCTCTGTACAGTGTTACTGTATTTAAGTGAGCAGTTCAACATGAAGAACCTCGAGTATGTTCTACAACTTGTTGGTCACAACTAGTTTCTAATCAGCATTAACTTTGAGATCTGTAACACAGATTTTAATTGAAGAAATAGTTTGTCTCTTCTCTAGCATTAACTAGTGACTCATTTCTAATTGTAACTTAAATACAATTTCCAAGCCAAAATATCTCTGTGTTTTGGGTTTTTTAGGTTCTCTTGCAACTCTGTCTTGCTTAGTCAATACTGTTTTAAATATTTGCTTGTTAGAAGTTATAAAATTGCTGTTCAAATAGAGTTACGATGCTCAGGATCACAGGTAATGCTGCAAGTCTTGAATGCATGACTTCTATGGTCTAGTCAGGTGTCTGTTACTGGCTTCTCCAGTAAAGTGATAAACTGTTAGCTGTGTTCTTGCTAATATGACCAATTCTTTTCACAAAAAAACCCCAGCATAAAGTATGACATAAATAATAAGGTGCTCAAGTGCATCCTCTTTCCTCTTAGGAGAGGAGGAAGAGTAAACATACACTTAAGAAATGTTAATCATCTCAATTAACAGGGGAGTGCTCATTGGTGTAGTGGCTCATCAAGTTATAAAGGCCTATTCAGGATGAGTTGGTACCCAAAAATCAAATGCTTTAAGCTGTAACTAGGTGCCAGCATAAAGAAATCTTCATTTTCACTACTTTTAGTCTATCCCAGGACCCCATGATATGTTGATTTACATACGTACAGACAAAGATCATCCTTTTATTGCCAAAAGTGGCTTTTTTCCAAGTTCAGCAGTTGCAAAGTGTGGTATTCCCTGCCTACTGAGGTTGGTGTGGCTTAATCGTAAATGAAGTTGTATTAGTTAAATTTGCTGATGGAAACCATTGCTGGCTATGTCTCTTCATGGCCATAATCAGAGATAGACAGCTACTTTTGGTATCTGGGCCAAATTCCTTTGGTAGTAATTGTAGCTGACTTCCAGCTTCTCATTTTAATACTATTATGCACATATTTTTCACTTCCTGTCATGCAGTTGTTAATCATCTGTATCACACTGTGCAGCTGTCCGCGTTTTCTGCCATTGCGGATTATCTGCCTGGGAGGCAGTTTCTTTACATAGAAACACTATGAAGCACAGCACTTCTCAGTGGAGGTTGTTGTCTGTACTAAATAGAATCTTGGAGGCTCAGAGTTGCCCTTCGACTCAAACCAGAAAACCTATCCACCTTCACCCCTAGGAGGAGTAGTTTTTGGGTCTGTGCCATTGATCTGATTCTGAGCACAAACCCAGCTAAAGCAGCAGGCCAGACTGTCAGCTACACCCTGTCAGAAATGTAATATTCTGAATTACTTGCCTGTTCTGCCCCTGCAACTTCTGTGTTTGCTTCACAGTCATTACACTTGGTGCAGCCTGTTTGTGGAAGGAAACTCATTGCTAAACACCGCTGCTTGGTGAAGTTGGGTGGGGGATGGTAACATCATGAGATGCCTTTATGGATGTTGAAAACGACCAAAATTCTTGCAACAAGCAGCTTCAGGGGTTCATGTGGGTAGTCTTTCATTTTTTAAACTATAACCAATTTAGTGACTGTTTCCAACATAATCATTAAGGTATGAAACAGCTGAAGGTACAAAGCTTTCTTACAGAAAAGGTATAGTTTGTTGATAATGATATGATTCTGCATGTCAAGCCAGATCCTTTCCTTTGCTTTTCCCTTTAGGAAAGGCAACTACTTGGTCTTCATTCACAACATGATGATCAGTAGCTGACTTTTGAGAAACAAACAAAAGATGTAAGTGCTGGTTTTATGGGAATTATGTTTGCCTTTCCAGGTCTTGTTTACTGTGTAAACAAGGTAAAGGGAATCAGAATGCCTCTCAATGATGACCAGAACAGTGACTCAGATTCTTCACGCCTCTCGGAAAGCACAGCTTCTTCCAGTGACTTGGAATATTCCAGGCAGAGCTTTAACAGTGATTCTTCAAGCAAGCCCAGCTCCCCAGCCTGTAAGCCTATTTCAGCCTTACCTGCATTGTGCATGGCCCAATAAGGCTAACTTACCTTGTTTCTCTTTGCTGTCATGGGTAGAACCTGGGATTCTGAATCTGTTTAAGAGTATTAAGAGAGATCACTCTGCTGTGAAGCAGTGCATCTCCTGTGTGTGGAACACCAGCAGCAGCTGTATCCATGGGGGTCTCCCTGTGCACTCCTTCCCTTCAGAAAGCGTAAGAAAAGTGTGTCACCATGGTCTTCCTAACCTTGGCATTGGTAGCAGCTTCCCACTCAACCAGATATGCTTTTGTGCAAAGGGTGGATTTCTTCTGTTTGATCCCTGCACTTAAAAATAATTAATTCTGTAACTTACAGATTTGTAATACTATATCAAGTTACATATAATTAATCTTGAATTCACATTTTTCTTTCATAAATATTAGAATCAAACAAAAAACACACATTTGCACAAGGAAGATAATTTGAACAATGATAAATAAAACCTTGGTTAAAATGTGGTTCGTGTGTGTCTGTAAGCATTTGCAGACCGTGCATACTTCTTACATCTATGCAAATGAAGTCCTACATTAAAATAAGCTTGTTAGTGGAGCTGCAGTTGGCAGCTGGCTCTTTGTCTTTCTTTGTTACCAGTCTTCCAAATACTAAATTAAATGATAGAATTTGAGGATTTAGAAACTTTGGGAATTTGCTTTTGTTTTCCGATGTAGAGTTTGTTTTATTGTTACTACTAACTCATAGAAAAATGAGTATAACTTACATTCCACAGCAGATGAAAGATCTGCTGATCATGAGTGGGGGGGTTTTCAAGTCAGTAGCTTCAGAACCTCCTCAACAGGCAATATAGCCATCATGTGCTCGGAATTATAATGGACATCTGGTATCTCTTACTGCTCATGCTTCTGGTTGGATGGCTTTGACAGAACATTTAGTAGGAAATCTGTGGAATGCAAGATCCTGTTTGAAAGGAAAAAAGATATCTTCGTTCAGATGCAGAAATACGAAAATGCTCCTCAAACTGTTTTGAGGCTTGTGTGGTATTTCCCCACAAACACACACACCCCTGATAAGCTGGGAGTTTCCTGAGTTAGTGTTTTAAGAAGATATAAAGACTTGGTAATCTTGGGTTGTTTCTTTCAGAGTACTAGAGTCCAATTAGCAAGCAGTAAATTTTCTAGGGTAGTATTTTCAATTGCACTTATCAGCTATAGATATTTGGCTTTAATTGATCTTGTTTGTTCCAGCAGCAAGCCCTCCCAAGGCTATCACATTTGATGAACTGATGGCAGCTACAAGAAATCTGTCAAACTGGACTCTAGCTCATGAAATTGCTGTAAATGCAAATTTTTGCATAAAACATGAAGACTACCCACAAAACAGGTAAGAGTCTGAATTTTGCAAAAAACAGCACTGGTGTTGGAAAGAGAGGAGAAATGAATGGAGCAGTCTAGACCGTGTTTTGGGAGCGGATGATCCAGCACCAAAGAAAGATGTGGTTGCAGGGCATAATATATGGGGAGGTGTGTTTCCCAGCAAGTGATCAGTCTCATCTAAAGTGGTTACAAGGATGAAAGCCAGTTGGGAGTCTTTTTTGTATCTAATTGACTTACCCCACAGCTTTGCAGGCACAGTGAAACAAATTGTACACAAGGCATTTTGGGATCATTTGGAATCTGAACTGAATGAAGATCCTCCAGAATATGAACATGCTATCAAGCTGTTTGAGGAAATTAGGGAGGTAATGTTCTTCCTTCTCTGTATTGTTTTGTCAGCTTAGCTCTGAGAGTCCCTTAGTTCACTGAAGGGTCTGCTTAACTTAGTTGAGCCAACACCTTCTAGTTCTTCCTTTTATAATATGAAGCCATGATTATTCAGAACTGAAAATAGATGTCTGTTTGTAGTATATTTATATTAACCAGTAATATGGCCACAAACACACAGTGGCATGTTCACTCAGCTGCATAGTGATGAGTTGAAAGTAATCTCTTTTCCCAACGCTTCACATCTCTACTAGCCTGTTTACAGAACCACAGTGTGAGCTTAGGGCATGAACAGGAGTATAAACATGACTGCACCTGCCTACTTAGACTTCATTGTTTGATTATTGCACAGGTGAGCATACAAACCTTCAATCCTGGCACAATAGTAAGTCTTTCAGAACTTTAAGTTAGTAAATGTTTGTTTTACAGGGTAGCCTCCCTTTTGAAGGAGTCTAGTTGTTGACTTGCTTTTTGTTTTACAAATGGCTTTGAGCATTTTTGCAGAACTGTACTGGTTTGGGTTTTTTTCAAACAGTCCTTTTTTTCCCACTACCTATGATAATGTTCAGTCTTAAAATGTCTGGTTATAATCTGTCAGCTATATACATGACAATTCACTCAAGTGTGTTTACTAAGTGGTTTGGTTTTTATTGATAAGCTTTTCCTTTTTTTCCCCCTCTCTAATTTAGATTCTTCTTTCCTTCCTGACTCCTGGAGCAAACAGGATTCACAATCAAATCTGCGAAGTTCTAGATACGGATCTTATAAGGCAGCAGGCAGAACACAATGCTGTTGATATTCCTGGGCTAGCTAACTATATCATCAACACTATGGGAAAGTTATGTGCTCCAATAAGAGACAATGATATAAAACAGTTAAAAGCAACTGACAATATTGTAGAGTTACTGAGGTTGGTATTTGAGTGTGGTTTTTAGAGAAAAAAAACTCTCCTCTGAAAGTGTATTGAGCAGTAGAAGAGGGGGAGTGGTAAAGGAAAGGAAGTCTAAAATTGTGTCAGTTTGCATAACACCTGTTCTCAAACTATAGGAAAG
>NW_008238664.1:1509616-1512006 GCF_000691975.1 Corvus brachyrhynchos
GGAAAGAGCTCTGACACACTGGCCAGATTGTGTATCTTACTTTGTAATGAAATGGGTAGGATACCTAGATGGAACCAGGCAGCTCTGAATATCTAAGACAACAACTTTTGCAACAATCTGTTTCAGAAACCTTTTTCTGTCTTGTTCATTCTTACAAAGTGTAAGCAGCAGACTTGTACTGTTCCCTCTTGAATAGTTAATTGCATTCTTCTTCTGGAAGGCCGAACTTTGGATTTAAAAGCACTTTAGTTAAGATCTTATTACTTGAACTTGAGCAAAACATCTGCACAACAGGGCAGAAAACAGTGCTCCTTAGGTACACTGAAGTATTAATAGTAAATGGTAGTTGTTCTACTGTTCGTTCATACGCAGGGATCAAAGCAACTAGGTCAGAAGGATTGTTTCTCTTAATGCAATCAGCGACCAAAAAGTTAAAATCTGTTCATTTAGGCTGAAATGTACCAATTCATGTAGTTCGTGAAAAATTTACTGTTACAGGGCTGTAGCATTTAGTGATGCTACCTTAGTCCTGTTCTTCCTAACTTAGACCAAGCCTTATAAACACCTTCAAGAATTCCAGATGATAGGTAACATATCTGTTACTCTGAGATACCAGTGAAGGAGTTCACTTCTCCCAGAATTGAAATTAAAGTGATAATGTACATGTACTTCACATGTGCTGGTGAAAATCAATAGAATAAATTAAACTGGAAAATTTTATATTTCTCTTTTCAGACAAATATTCCGTGTTTTGGACCTGATGAAAGTGGATATGGCAAATTACACAATTAAAAGCCTTAGACCATACCTCTGGCATAACTTGGTGGACTACGAAAGAACAAAATTCCAGGAAATTCTTGAAGAAACACCAGGTATGTACCATGCTATTTTTAATTTAAACTTCTCTTTTAAAAAAGGCTATTTAAATGTGTGCTTTGAAAAATCTGTAAGTTGCAGTTAACTTAGAGGAAAACTTCAATTTCTTGTCTGTATCTAAAGAATGGAAAAGTTTTTTGACAAGCAAGCTATCACTGGATGATTGCTTAACTTGCTGTCTAGTTTGTCTGTCTGGGGCATTTTCAGACAAACTTACATTTACCAAATTGGTTGGTGTCTGAAAGACAAACAAGTGGTGACTCTTGCTGTCTGGATGCAGAAGCCCTACGTAAGATGAGACTTTTCTCTCTTGTGTGTGCAACAGTTCTGTTGTTAGTGTGAAGTAAACATGTAAAAACAGTTAGTGTGCCTGAAAGGTAGAAGTGGTAAGATCAATGTTTTAATAAACAAAAGGCAGGCTCTGAAAAAAATTTCTTAGATGGTGCAAAGTCAACTTGATGCACTATAACAGATTTTTGTTTAATGTGGTTAAACAGTCTTCAGAAATACATCCTCTAAAAAGAATAAGTAAGCTTGCTAACATCTAGAGCAGGGGCTTCTAAAATGGGAGCCCTGAACCACTGATGGGGCCTGAGTGTTCATATATGGAGCCTGAGAAAACCTCTACTACAACAAATCAAATGTTTTAATCTTCCTTCACCTCTACTTTTCAGTCTTATGCCCCAGCTGATGAGTGGTCTCTCTGAAAAAGGGAAAACAATTCTTTGGGAACTCAAACTTTGAGGCTTTTATTACCTAAAAATCTTGTCTGAAGTCTAACAATTTGTGGCTGGGTTTGTACAAACTAGGTAGAATTTCAAGGTGATCAGTGGAAGAAAGTGAATGAGGGAATTAAAGTGTCAGACTCAGCTGTCCATTATGTTTAAGTCTTCAGAGGTTGAATTCTCTTAGGTATACAACCTTTTTCTCAAGGTAGTGCTTATTTTGATGAAGGCATGCAGTAAATCTGTGCTATTTGCAATGCTTAGGTGCCCTGAATCTCACAACAGAATGGATAAAGGAATCGATAGAAGATGAATTGTCATCTGTTTCTGATGAGTCTTCATCATCCCCTGGTGCTGATAGTAGTTCGAAACCAATTATTAGTCCTACACTGGTGCTAAACAATGGCTACTTGAAACTGTTACAATGGGATTATTGCAAAACAATTCCAGAGGTAAGAAGTTACATTTTGGTGTCTTCAGATTACCAGCTATATGAAATCATTGGTGTGATATACTAATCCTGCTATTGATGACAGTAAGTGAATATTCTCTTGCACTCCATAAATTACTGCACAGTAAATTTGAAATTTGGAGATTATATTCTAGTCCAGCTTCTGAAATTCGAGATGGGCAAGTCAACAACCAGAAAAGAACAAGGTAAAGGTCGTTTTCCCTCTTTCCAATCATAGCTCACCAGCTCCACCCTAAGAGCAGCCTTGGCTGTGGTCAAAGGCTGGGCCTTGTACTGACAGTACTTGGCTTTCTGTATCTTTAAAAGAACTGATTGTA
>NW_008238664.1:1512034-1518569 GCF_000691975.1 Corvus brachyrhynchos
ATGGGTGGGATCACTCTTTAGAACAGAATCAGTAAAAGCTTGAAGGCCTCTAAAGTAGGTATTTAGCCTTTCTCAGTGCATGTAAACTATTCCTTCAAGAATCAGCGTTCATATTTTCCCTCCACCTCCTGATTACCGACCTCTGCAACTTTCCATAAAGCCACTGTGAAATTTGCCATCGGTCAGGGCTAAAATTTGCATTTCCAGGGAGGGCCTTAGCTACACATAGGGTGGCCTGGCAGAGAATTTGCTAAATACATGGGGATGGCTCTTGGTATTCTCAGTCAGTGGACAGAAGGGAAACCACTGTCTTAGCTTTCTGCGAACAGTTTTGAATAAGAACCACGCACAGGTATCCTCTGGTGGATCTAGTACTATGAAATTGTTGGATGTTAATGCCGCTGTGCTGCTCAGGATGAACTCTTTCTAACCTAAAATTAACTCCAGCTACATTTTGCTGTGGGAGTTACTTATGTTCTTCGTATGATCAGCTGGCTTTTTGCCTGGAGCGGGTTATGTATCACTTGCAGAACCTGCTCTGTTGGTTGAACTGGTGGTTGTCAAACACAATTGTTCATCATTATCCATCAGTTACAAATCTTGGAATTTTTTCAAAAGACAGCCAAATCCAGAAGACTATTCTGTCTGTAATCTGGTCATTACAATGTTCTCTGGGTCCTCTGAGCATTCCATGTCATGGGCTGAATTGTTGGTTGCAGATTTGTCAGCAGTGATGAGGAGTGAGATGCAATGTCCTCAGTTTCCTCATTGCTTTCCTTCCCACCGCAGGCTTACTTCTGTAACTTGTACCGTAATGCCACTTGATGCTATACATATTTAGGGTATTTCAGTTGCTGTCTGTTCTGGCTTTGTGTATTTGTGATTACAAATAGTAATGCTTCATAACTATATCCTAGACCTGTCCTTTTCCTGTATCTCTCCTTCCTTATTCCTGAACTAGTATTATTGTTTCAATTCTAGACTCTAATAACAGATGAAGTTCGTCTTCAGGAGTTGAGAGAAAAGCTCAATCAATTAAAAATCATAGCATGTGTTTCTCTCATAACAAACAACATGGTGGGTGCAGCAATTGTAGATTTGCCTGATTTTGCTGACCATCTGAAAAGGATCTCCCTTCCTCTTCTTGAAGGCATGAACAAGAAGTAAGGCCTTTTTTTTTACTTTTTTTTTACCCTTATTTTTCTTGAGAGGAAACAGTTGGAAGCAATTCTAGTGTCATAGACAGTGCTTGTTACTAATAGGAAGGTGTTGGGGTCTCCTCCCCCCGCCGTGTAGCCCTGGGAGAGGGGCCCTGAGGGCACAGACACGGGGTTTCCCTGCCCCTGCTCAGCCTCGTTCCCATGGGTTGGTTTGTGTTCCCTGCGCGGGCAGAAGGACCCTTGGTCCCGTGACTGGAACAGTTCCTCAGCAGAGCCCCGGCCATGCGGCTGGAGAAATAAACATCTCTGAAACATCTAGCAAGAATCTGTCTGTCCATATATATTTCCTTTCCACGGGACTCCTGGTTTGATATATGCATGTTGCAGGATCCCCACTGCAACAGGAAGATACCAAATTTTAATCTATATATTCCCTTTATAATACAAGGCCACTATATGTTAGAGATGTGTTTTCAAAGCTAGATTTTAATAAAATCTCATCTCAATATCAGTGTGCAGATTTTGGAGCCTACCAGTAAACTTCATTCATACACTCCAGTGCTGGAAAGACTGTGACAATACATTCACTAAATTATCTTGCCAGTTGCTTCAAACTTGTTGTAGGTAGTTCCAAGTTACTTGGCTGCCTATTTCTTTGGCTGCTTGTACTACAAGCAAGTCTGATGTATGTGACGCTCTTTTAAAAGAGTTTTCCACTCTGCTTTTTCTTGTGAAATGCTATGCACGTGGCCCAGGAAAACACCTAGGCACAAGGATAAAGTGAACTGGTGTCACTGCTGCACACTTGAAATTACTTTTCCCATTTGAATCACAATTAGGTCCTTCTTTTACCTTCCACATAGAGATTTTCTTGTATCTGTAGATTTACATAAATCTGCAGCAAAAGATGAAAACTTCAAAATTCTCTCATTGCAGAGACCAGGTTGAAAATAAAAGGGAAAGGAGACAAGTGAGAGACTTTACCAGCTATGCTACAGAAACTGCAGAATTTAATGCTTTTTTGTTTCTTCCAGAAGTTTTGATTTGAAGGAGGCTCTGAATGCTATTGGTATCCAGATTTGCAGCACAGTGAACAAGTCTCTAAGTGAAAGAGGTCTTCCCACTCTTAGTGAAGAAATGCAGAGTAATTTAATGGGTCAAATCGCTCATATTGTTGAGAAGAATAATCCTGTCTGTTCTTTGATTGGTTAGTAAGATACTACATAATTGTCATATTGTATGTGTCTATTTATAAATTCACTTCTAGCAAGCTTAATAGGCTGTCTGATTATCTTCTAAAAGCATGCTCTAACTGCAGTAAAATACTGGCTCAACTAAACCTAAGGAAATGTTGTTTACTTAGAGCGTGGTTAGTCACAGCTAGAAATAATTCTAAAAGTGCCTGTAGAGACAAGCCTAGGCAGCCTAGTATTTTGGAGAAGAATTTAGAAAAAGGAGTGCTATTCAGTCTCCTTTGTGTCCGTTCTGGGTTTAAACCTAGTGGGGTTTGTTTGGTTTTGGTTTTTTTTACTTTGAGTCTACTTCATATTAGTAAATGTAACTTGTTGCAGTGGGTTTATGCTGTGTCCACCTTGCAGTAGCCAAATTTAAGAAGCTTATAGTATTGTTTGCCATCCCAACGCAATCTTGGGAAAGAGCTACTGCTTACATTTTTGGATTTTTTGCTGTGCTGATGTGCAGGGTGCTTACAAAGTGACTATGGCTTCATCTTGGGTTTACATTTGTTCTGAGCATGCTTTATATTCCATTTCAGACAAACGAATCCAGCTCTTCATGAGAAGCTTGCTTACTCTTCCCAGTTCTCAGAAGTGTATGCCTACTGTGCCAGGAGGCCTTTCTGTGATTCAGACAGAGATGGAGTTGCTTGGATCTCAGTATGCAAGCATTGTAAACTTCAATAAAAAAGTGTATGGGCCATTCTATGCAAACATACTTAGAAAACTGCTTTTTCCTGAGGCAGCAGTGGAGAAAACAGAAGCAGAAACATCTAGCAATTAAAAAATGTACCCTTTTTTTAATCTTCCAAGACAGTGGGGAAGTCATGTCACTAAGAACAGCCTACTCCAGTGACTGTTGATGGAAAAAGGTCTTGTAAAATCTATACAGATTTGTTTCTGAAATTCAGTGTAAAGAAATTAATGTGAAGGTCATCTATATGTATTTTAATAGAAAAATATTTGTCTAATGGATTGTCACATGTAATAGCCAGCAAATTATGAATTTCAGTAGCAAACATTTATTATGACTCGCAGTGGCAAAGAGCTGGCAATGTACTTACTGTTTTGCCACCATCAAAACAATGTTATTTTTCAACTCAAATATATTTACATATAGCAATGCATATTATAAAATGACAAAGCAACTGTAGATAAAATGCACTATGCTTAACATTGTATTTTTGTAGAGTAACATCCCAGACAACAATTACGTTTCTGAAAATACTTTGAAGAAAAAGGTATAGCATAACTGCTTTAGTAACCAAACCCAGGTTCATCCTAGGCCAAATTCGGGTACTCCTGCAATTACTGGAGCCAGAACTTTGCCTCTGTTACATTAAGGAATGCCAGTGTTATAAGCTGTTTGCAGGATAGCAGTTACAGAAGCAGCATTCACCACTTCAAGTAGGAATCATTCAGAACTTCTCAACTGTAATTGAGATTAACAATAAACACCTAAGAAACATGATGTTTGGGGGGGGTGGTGGAGTAAATTTCTGTATATAATGTTTATAAGCATTTTGTTTATTCAGTGGAGGTCATACAGATCTTTAATACGTGTATGTACTGATCTTTGATCTTAATGGGTGGGTGTTAAGTATTTTTAAGTTAGGTCTTTCTAACCTTTATTCCCAAAAGCACTTAAGACTGACCTTACAGTGTACCACAGAACAAGTACCCCTTTCATGCCCTCATCCAACAGAATGTAAGGTTTTCACAAGATATTCTTAGGCCTGAAAGCAAGAACCCAAGCAATTAGTTGGTTTTGAAAATGTGATTAGATTTCACTTTTTCATGGAGTCTGTGAGAAATGCTCCTGTTTTCCTCAAATTCCTTTGGACTGGGCCCCAATACTTAGTCCCCATTTAAGGCATTGGGAATCTTGCATACAGAAAATGAATAGGATTGAAATTGAGAAATGTGGAAGTGAACTTCTTTAAGTTTACACAGGCTTTATTTTGCATATTTCAGATTACTGGGATTACATAGTGCTGGAATACATATTATAGACATGTTCTTGTCTATGAAATTGAATAATTTACTTGAAAGTGATATTTTAATATATTACCATATAATACTCCTTTTAAGATGTCATATATAGAAAATCTCAGTGTGGTACAAGTTAGAGCTTGTTTTTAATATTTTATATTACAATCTATTTTTTATGAAGAGACAAAAATAACCTGTAAAAGCTTAATGTGTCACACATTCTTTATGTACATTACTGTGTCTATCATAAAGGTCTAAAAAAACCTGGGCATTATTAGCACTGTGGTTTTGTAGTCCATTTCTACAGGATTCTGTACCGTTTATAGCAAGGGAAATGACTTCTATTCAGTTGTTCTTCAGTGTCCAAGGACTTTGGTCACATGTACATGTTAAGGAAAACTCTCTTCAAAATGCCTTTTTAGAGAAATTTCTCTAGTGCACTTCTGTTCTATCCCTTGTAAAAACATTGCACAAAATCAAGATGAACACATACTATAAAGGGAACTGTTTCCTGGAAAACCTGAGAGAAAGGAACTCTTAGACTATAATAACTGTGCCACTAGCTAAGCCAGGCTTGCTTAGATGAATATGGAATTTTGGTAGGCAGTCCTAAATCATTAAGAGAATGCATTTCAAAAGCAGGTAGGGGGAATGAATCTTAGTGATTTGCTACATAATTAGAAATACCTACATGATTTTGAGCTTCAGGCAAAAGAGGATTTTATGAACATTTGAAGGTGATTGCTAACATGATTATGAACTTTTTATTGTAATATTTTATATACATTCTATTGTACAAATAAATACCAAACTACAGCTTTTTAATTAACTGGGGAAACTGTCATACTAGTTTTTACCAGTAAAAACTCAGAAGATAGCATTTATTGGGGGGCATTGGTGATTAAGGTGACTTGGAAAGGGCATTTTATAGCATGGCCTGTGTTTCAACTGATTGTTTAATGTGTTTTAATTTAATGTTTCAAACGTGGACATTGTATCTGTTTAATGTCATGTGTTGCATGCTGTTCATGCTGCTGTGGCTGAAACGCACTTGCCTCTACTCTGAAGTTGTCCTTGTGAAACAAGATGCTATTCTGTAGCAGCTTTGTTAAAAAACAAATATTTGAGGGTTTGTATACATTAAATCTTGTTTGTGATACCCTCAGTGGTGAAAAGTCATCTATACAAACTTTATTAAATGGAATGGACTGTTAAATGCCAAAGATAAATGACTCCACTAATACTCTATTGTGACTGTTTTTCTGTTACTTCTCATCAGCAGCTCCACTGTAGTGATTTTAACCCAGCTGTACAAATAATATTAAAAACATTTGCTTGCTCAAATCTGACTACTTGGAAGAAGGATGTATTGGGTTTGCATGGCAGAGTTGGGAGGGAACAGGCTACAGCAGTGGCTTCTGTGAGCAGCTGCTCCAAGCTTTCCCCCGTGTCCGACAGAGGACTTGCTTGGATTAAACATGGATTGCCACGTATTGAAAAAAATCTCCACTGACTCTGCTCTTCAGGACGGAAACCAAATGGAAGTAGCCTGAACATGTTACTCCTCTTTAAGGTAGGGGCCTTAGTGGCCGGGGTGGGTGGAGCCCAGACCCAACCCCGTGAATGTTACTCATATGGAAACAGCCGCAGCAGACGTGTGTGGGTCTGTTTTCACACTCTGCTTTTAAAACTTACCAATTATTACTATATACACATATGTATCTACATATATATCTCCAAAAACTTACTGCTACAGGAATCTGCAAAGATTACAAGTGCTTATTGTTTCATTTTGAACTGGGACAGATGAGTAGCTCCCTATTTGACTGGGATTTTGGTGTCTCTATAGCACCGACCCTTGTAAAGGAAAACAAATAAATTTGTAGGTGATTCAGTTACAGCATCCAAGATCAGAAGGCGGCATTAATAATAAACATGCTAAAAGCTTATGCCCCAAGTTGCTTTACACGCTAAAACTGCAGGGAAGCCTTTTAAAGCCCAACTGCTCCGTGTCTCTGCCGCCTCCTGACCCCCCGGCTGCCCCGGCGAGGGGGGCGGTGACCGGCTCGGGGATTTAGGGGAACACCCGGGCGCTGCCAGCTCCGCAGTGCCCCGGGAGGGGCGGGCTGCAGGGCCCCGGGAGGGGCC
>NW_008238664.1:1518833-1558666 GCF_000691975.1 Corvus brachyrhynchos
GCGCTGCTGGGGTGGGCTGGGCTGGGGTGGAAGGAGTCTCCTGCCCGCGCACACGTGGAGTTCCCCCCTGCCCGTGGTGCGCCTCTCGGGAGGTGTGTGTTTGTGGGGGCGGGGGTTTGTCTGGTCCGAGCTGCCCCTGAGCAGCCCGTGATGAACCCGGGCTCGGCCTCCTGAGGTGCCGTCCCGTTCCCGGGATGTGAAGGCCTGTGTCCGGCGCACAGAGTCAGAATGGTCTGGGGTGGAAGGGACCTTACAGCTCATGTCTTTCCAACCCCTCTGCCGTGGCAGGGACACCTCCCGCTACACCAAGTTGCCCAATGCCCCATCCAGCCTGGCCTTGAAATATTTACGTAAGATTAAAATCATTAGTCTCATCCCTAGGTCATCAGTTTAACTGCATTGCTGTTTAACAGATTAAACGCCCTTTTTTAGACATAACATTTAAATCATAAAAACCTGAAATCAAGTGCTCTTCAGCTTCCCAGACTGTAAACACGACTGCATATAAACCACAGGGAACCAGTAGTAAAAGCTACACCGTACTGCATGTGTGTCTTCTTACTGCATTGGCTTTGTCATTATTAGATGTTAAATTGGGATCACAGGCAAGATTAGTAGATTAACAACAGCAGTGAAGGTTGAAAACCAAGAGGACTATCAACATTGCTGTGGATATAAGAAAACTAACAACTTTTTAAGGGTTTTTTGATTATTCATTTTGTAGTATTTTTAAGTGGTAGTAGATGGAGAAGCATATGAGAACTGGGGACACTCATCCTCAGTAAGAGGATTTTGTCTCTAGCCAAAGATACATGCAAGCTTTTGCACTGCCATGGTAGAAGAAAGTGGGGCTGATGTAAGGAGGTGTTCCCTGTGATCACTGAAGATTAGAAATAGGGGAGAAATTGTAGGAACCTTGATATACTTAGCACTTGTCAGTACTTTTGCTAAATCTTTGTAGGATTTAGGGTCCTAGTAAGTGTTACAGAGACTTGTATCTACAAGTGTTGCTTCCAAGACTGAGCTTCTTTCATGTGTTTTGTAAAGTGCAAGTTGTAGGAAATCTTCCCTTTCTAGGAATATAATTTACAGCGTTAACAGAACAAAACCAAAAAAGTTGATCTTAAATGAGGACATGGTGTTAAGGAACTTTCTAAGAAAAATATATTTTCATGTAAGTTGGTCTTAGGAAAGGCAGTGTGCCATTGCATCCTGAATAAATACTGCACATAGGGTTTACTAAGATGATCCAGGTCATTTTTATCCATCTCTGTTGGCTTTAGACAATATTCATTTTTTTTTCTAAATGGATCTGATTTTAAACTATATTACTGTTTAAAAAACAACAATAATAAAAAATGCAGACAAAAAAGCTCAAACATCTTAGATGTTTGTTTATCCTTGGAAAGATATTTCAGACTGTTTTTGTTTTCAGGAAAAATGGAGACTTCTTCCAGCATTTCTGAAGGTTAGTGCTACACACTCCTTTCATGGTGTGAATACTTAATCTCCTTTCTAACTTTACATTCCTTTCTTCTAGCTTTTACTGATATCTGTACTGATACTGTTTCCCAGAATATCTGTCCTCACTTTTCTGTGGAGTTTGCCTTTCTTTTAGTTCTCTGCAGTTATCAATAGACTAATTCCATAGATTGTTTTCTTGATTAATTTACAGATTATTTTGTGGAGACATCCTCCTAGAGGTTTGCATTTTTGTATGGTTGTTCTCAATCCATGCTGTATATATGTAATGTTTCCAGATTATTTTCCTGTTTTACTGGCACTCGGAGACCCTACCCATGCTCTTTATATGACAGCTCTGGTGTGAACTTGGAAATGTAGTGTAGAGCCAGAGTGATTGTCCAGCCACTTCCCAGAAGTTGTCAACTGAAAGAATTAACACAGTTATCCAAAAATAGTTATAAATGCTTACATCCTAATTTCTGCCTTGTGTGATTAATGTTATTGAAGCTGATTTTATTTGCTGCATGTGTGTGTTTTTCAGGTGAAAGGGCTGGTGAAGCAGCACATAGACTCATTCAACTATTTCATCAATGTTGAGGTAGGCTCTGTTGGGGGAAGGAGGGTGGCTCTTAGTACTCAGAAAAGGCACGTGGCTCCATTTTGTTATTTTTCTCCTCCAGATAAAGAAAATCATGAAGGCCAATGAAAAAGTTACAAGTGATGCTGACCCAATGTGGTACCTGAAGTAAGCATGAGATGATTTCCACATCAGTAGCTGCATGAGTACTATCTCATGGGTTTGTTATCAGCTATAAATTGTTTATAGGCACTTGTGTAGGTATAAATCAGGAGAATATTTTCTATTACTTATCTCTTACTTTATGTAATGAAAGATGGGAAGATTTAAAGGTTTATTCCACATGCAGGCTAAATTTTAACTAATTAGACCACAACTCAACTACAATGAGTTACTTTGGGAAGAATCATTGCTTGTTATTAATCAGCTTGTGTTCATCAAAGTAACTTCATTTTTCAGTGTATGTAAAATTTTGCTTCCTTCAGGTTGCCTGAAAAATATTTGCCTCATTGCTTATTTTGAAACTGTATTACAGGTACCTCAATATCTATGTGGGTACTCCAGATGTGGAAGAAAGCTTCAATGTGACACGACCTGTATCACCTCATGAGGTATTGATGTTTGCATCTGTCCTGTTTGGTTTTTTATCTTGGGAATGTCTTGGATAATAGCTGCATGTAATTTTGAGTACCTGCATGTTACATTAGGTAGTGCAGTGCATTCCACCATCGCTGTAAAAAGAAGCCTCAGAGATTGAAACATCATGGAATAAAGCTTTTTAATTTTATTTTAAATTGGGGTTTTTTTTCAGTATTCAGTGCTTCGTGTTAGCTGAATTTGAGTGGGTTTCCATGAAAGTAGTGAAAAGTACTTCTCTTGCTTAATCTTGTGGCTCTCCTTATGACAGAGCTGAAGTCCTCATGCCATAATGTAGGGTGCTTCGATATTTTTATTAACTTCTTTTTAATATTAGCTTTGCTGCTGTCTGCACCATAGGTCACTTCAGTCTCTGTTTCCCTTCCAGTTTTCTTTGGGAATGTATATCTGATTTTTTGCTTGTATTTTTAAAGTCTGGTTCAGAAAGCAAACATGGAAACTTTAAGCAGAAACGGATGGAAATTGTTAAAATTACAAGAAGCTGCAGAAGAACATTAGCCTTATGGGGAGTATATTTAATTTCATTGCAGTGCTGTAGGCATGTAGGTTAACAAATGGACTGTGTACTTCTGGAATAAAGATGTATGTTGGAGGACAGATGCTGCTGTGGTTGAAATCAGAACGGCTCATTGGTTTTGACCAACAGGGTATCAGGTAGCTTCTGTATGTATGAGAAAGCCATAAACTAACATAACCTTTGAACTTTTTAGGATGCTTTCATGTACCTAGAGCTATTCAATTCTCTTCAAAGTGCTCAGGAACACAGTATTTCTCTCCTGCTACTGTGCTTTGAGATTTATACCACTGCAACAGAGGTAGTGACCACCTCTTTTTGGCCTCTGAAGGGGGAACTGAGCTTGGAACTTGCACTCATTTACCTGCATGCAGCCTGTTGTCAACGTCATAACAGTTCACGTATCAGATGCTTTTTTCCTTGCTATATCCACTTAATACTTGAAGTTGAAATGTCTTTTTTGTCATCTCATCATGAGATACATTGTGCGCTTTGGAGGAATTCTGTAAGAACCGGCTGTCCAGTGGCTGCCACTTGGGCATAGCCACTTTGTTTCCAGTGACCTGACTCAAATCTCATTTGGTTTGATGGAAAGCTTTGAAATAAAGCCATTAATTCAGCCAGATGTCATATGTGATAGTTGCTGCATCTCACAAATGTGTAGCTAACGTTAAATCAGTAGATGTGAATGTGCACAAAATGCAACAGGAAAGATTTCTTTCATATGAATGAAACTGCATGCAAAAAGTTGTTTGTGGCCAACAACTCATATTCCAGAATTCAGGTATTAAAATGCCTCCTTACTTTATAGCTGAAGTGACTGTATATGCAGAGGAAGGCAAAATAAATGCTTCTCTTTATTTTCAGTGTGCTGTACACACGTGGAGGCCACAGTTATTTTCTTAAATAGGATGCTGCTCAGGTCAAGCCAGGGTGCAGTTGGAAAAAAGAAAAGGATTGGATAGTTAGGAGTCTGCCATTATATTTCTCTGTTGAAGGCTTTAAAATTCCTTCCCAAAACCACCTAAAATGATCAGATTTTTATAAGGGTCTGAGTATATATCAAGTCATGCCTGTCTTTTACCTTCAGGTGTCTATAGTTAGAAGTTACCTCAAGGAAGGTGATGCAAAAATACACATGCTGGAATATTACACTGTAATTTGTATTTTATATCTGTGTCTTGTGTTAAAGAAGCACACACAGAGAATCCCAAGGCCTTTTTTTCCCCGGGTAGTACTAAAGAGGCTGTCTAACTCTCTTTCTCCTCCAGTCCTTACAGGAGTTTCCTGAACTGTTCATACAGATGAATTTAAAGTAATTAGAATATGGAAATATTCTCAGTTACTTTTAAATTGGATGTAGTTGCTGGGAGCAGAATGGCACCTAGTTTTCTGCATGGCACAGCTTGAAAGCTGCTGGTGCACATCAGTATTTTATTGCTAGAGAAGTGCTTTACTTTGTAATGTGGAGAGGAGGAACATCCAGTTTGTGATGATTCTTGAGCTGTATTTTTCTATACAGTTGCATCTTCAATGCACAGCACAATCTTAATTGCCTTTTATTAGTACATAATCAGTACACTGAAAGACTTCAGAACCATAAATGTGCAAGTCTGAATACTGTTAAACCTGTAATCCTGGAGCTGAAAGGTAAGGCATGCTCAGTGAGGTCACGAATGACCTGCTGTGAGTTGCTCTGTTGTGTTCAGCAAATGCAGTAAGGCCTGTCTTGCATGAAGATACACAACACCTTAAGGGCTGGCAACCTCTTACAGTGAGGCTGGGGAGAGCAGATTGGAAAGGTTGGATTAGAAATGATTGAGCCTTGAGATATCTAATGGCCTAGATGTGTTTATTCTGCTTCCCTTGGGCTCCAAGGAATTTGCAGACAAATTCTGGGAGTCTTCACAGGAAGTGATTCTGTAGTGAGCCTTCAGTAAGTCATCTTTAGAAACAGTACCATACAGTGAGGTTTGCTCATTCTTCTAATAAGGTAGCACGGTGTCTCTCTCAATCTTGTGCTTTTCCATCCTGTCAGAATTCATGTGGCAGCACAACTCTTCAGCTATTGAGAATGCATATAGAAATGTCCCCAAGCTGAGCACTGCTCAGACACACTGTGGTCTTTGTGTCAGCTCTGCTGATTAGACCTGTTTGTTTAATTGGACCTGTTTGTCTAATTAGAGAGTTTAGAAGTTATGCTCTGCAGTGCTGTCTTCTCAAGGCACAGATCTCCTGGCTGCTTTTGAAAATCATAGTAATTGTATTTGGATTTTTAGACAGGAGAGTGTCACACATTCTTCAGGTACCATGAAGATCTTGCTGAAGCTTTGCTTTGCTGCATTTCTTTGTGATGATTTACAGGATACAGGGCAAACACAGGATATTTTAAGAGAGATTCTTCAGCTTGAAGTCACCACCTGACCGTGTGCCTGTTGTCCTTTCAGTGCCGCCTGCGGGACATGACCTATTCTGCGCCGATTACCGTGGATATTGAATACACCCGAGGCAGCCAGAGGATCATCCGCAATGCGTTACCCATTGGCAGGTGAGACACCACATGCTCAGCTTCTGCTGTCAGTTTTCATTTGCTGCCATGCTGGGAAGAGTTCTTACTGCAGAACAGATGCAGGCCAACCTTGCTTCCTTGTTAAAAGAAGCCATGAGTGGGCAAATCTTCATAAATAGCTGTACAGGATTTTTAGCTTCTAAGATTTTGTTTTGCAAAAGCTTCTGATAATGTCTCCCTCCAAAGAAGGATGGATATAAGGATGAATGTTGTCTGTGATTCTACTGATAGAAAACCAGAGGAAAATGCATGCCTGGAGCTGGAAGTCACATTATTGTAAAATAAAGTCAGGCATATTTGCTTTGTAGCCAAATTACTCAGTCTTTCATACATAATATGTAGAGTAGCATCTGTAGAAGGTGGATGGTAAAACCAGTAACGCAAGCATTAGTTCTGCTGCACAAGTTAAACTTTCATTTAAAATTGGTTTGGTTAAAAATTAAAGTTACATTATTAAGACTGGCTTTAAGGGCATACATGCAAAAAGTTTTTTGCTGTTAAAAACTGTTGATACCCAATTATTATTTCCATGGGAAATAATTTTCCTCATCTGTCCTTAGTATTGTACTTTTCCTTTGGCCAGTGCTCTTGTTGGACATGCAGTTCAGATTGGGACGGATGTTTCATTGGAGTTTTCAGAAATGGCATTTGAGTATTCCATTTTGAGTTACCTTATGCCAACTGCTTCCTGTTTCTGATATAAACAGCCAATGCATTAAGCTCTTATTGCATGTGATAGAAGATTTTGCTTGATCCGTAGTATTATACTTTTCCTTTGGCCAGTGCTCTTGTTGGACATGCAGTTCAGATTGGGATGGATGTTTCATTGGAGTTTTCAGAAATGGCATTTGAGTATTCCATTTTGAGTTACCTTATGCCAACTGCTTCCTGTTTCTGATATAAACAGCCAATGCATTAAGCTCTTATTGCATGTGATAGAAGATTTTGCTTGTCATATGAAGCTTCTTATCTCTAGGAAGTACTTTCTTATTAGCGCAGTAAATATTACCATATCCCGCAGCTGTAGGGAGGAGGAGAGAATCCAACAGGCAGGAATTGTGCAGCAAGACTGATTTATTTAATTATTTTACAAACTCTTTTATAGACTTTTTTCTTCATAGTCTAATGGGACAAAGGATCAGCCACCCGCCTTGGGGTGATTGGCTAAAATCCTAAAACATCCATTGTCAAAATGTTTTCCTACTGTACTATAGACAAAGCTCAGCAAGGTCGCAGGTGTTCATGGTTTATAAACTCTGCAAATATCTTCTGTGAGAGAGAAAAGTATCCCACGGACTTAGAGAGTAGCAAGAAAAATTCTTGCTAGCAGCATTTTTGTCTCCACACTTTCTCAGTGAAATATGGTGACAAGATAGTTTTTTTTACTCTGCAGAAATATGGAATTTGAGTTCATCAGTTTTCTTTTAAGATATAAGAATATGAAAACAGCAAAGAAATTAAAATAATTTATAAGATTTAAATACAAGAAATATAGCCTAATTGTGTTTTTTGTTGAAGTAAATTTGAATGAAAAATCTCAAAGGTTGAAAATAGTTGTATAATAGAACTCATGAATAATTTTTGTCAACATCTGTCTTAGAAAAGATTTGGAACACAGGTCTTACAAAGGCTGTCCACCAAGGAGGGAGATTCTGTAAGCTGGATCAAAAGCCAGCTTTTTTGTAGAAGAGGCTAAGGGGCATGGAGGTTTTTTGGTAGATGTAGTGGTAAACTCTTTATCTTATGCAAAATACAGCTTTCTCTTTGGAAATAGCTTTTGAAAGAGAGCACAGTTTTTCTCTTTCAAAAATCTGTGAAAAGGTGCATTATGAAGCTGACTATAAAAGTACACTTTTCAATAATAACTGCAAAATCATTGCTGGTTAGTTGTTGAATAAGCCAAATTGAAAGTGAACATTTCCTGATTTATCACAGGGTGATAGAATAATTTGGGTTGAAAGAGTACAGTCTCCTGCTCAGCCTCTAGTACAGCCTCCTTCTCAAAATGGGTCAGCTCTGTGATCAAACCAGGCTGCTCAGTGCTTCATCCTGTCAGGTCCTGAAGACATCCATGAATGGAGACTGCCCAGCTTCCCTGTGCAGCTTTTCCTCTCTTTGACTGTCCTCGTGGTGAAGAAGTTTTGCCTCACATTCAGCCTGGGCATCTTTAGTTTCTCTTTTTTTTCGCTTCCCTAAGCATTGAATTTGTTTTTAATTTCTTGGAATATCTTTCCACCACACGTTGCTTCACGAAATGCTTGCTTGCAGGCTTCTCTGCTAGGTCACCAGAGAAATCAGAGCTAACACTGGGGAACCTTCATGCAGAGAGATAGAGGCACTATCTCTCTGCAGCCAGAAGGTGTCATTCCTGTGTGGGAAATGAGTTATGAACTAACTTTATCTAATAAAAACTGGTAACAGTTCATCTGCAGTGGCATGTTCTTCACTGCAGACCGTTTTGGGGACCAGGAGTCTTTGCACCAGTTATCATTGGCCTTGGTGGCCCTGCTTGTCAGGATGCTTGAGTAGCTGCATACAATTAAATAGGAAGTCTGTGGTTTCTGCTTGTAGGTGTCCAGTTTCGGGTCTCTCTTCAGTTCCATGTTCTATGAAATAAGGTGGGCTTAAATGAAAACCTGCTCACAAATCACAGCATGCATGAGTTCTGATGACCTTAAATGTGTTTTTTTCAGTTTGTTCAGCATAATTTTTGTTCTGAATTTGACTATTCATATTTTTCTGTCTTGAGTCTGAAGTAAAATTGTAACTGGTTTTCTTGCAGAATGCCTATAATGCTGCGTAGCTCCAATTGTGTACTTACTGGGAAAACTCCAGCAGAATTTGCCAAACTAAATGAGTGCCCGTTAGATCCAGGTACATTTTCACTCATGTTCTTTTTTTTCCATCTGTACTTTGAGTGTTAAATCTTTTACAGCAAAGAAATACCCCTTTGGTACGTTTCTTGCTGCCATGAAGTCTTTGCGGAAGTCTCAAGTGTGTGCTTGCAACTGAAAGAAATTGTCCGGCTTTTGGTTGAGTACAGGAATAGTTGGTATTTGCAGACAATTTTCAACCACGAAAAACAATGCACTAAGATTTTGAGTATTTTATTTTGAAATTTGTATGTAGTGTTGTACAGTGATGTGTTATATGAGAAAAAAGATGGAGTTCATTCATTGAAAATTAAACAGATCAGGGAAGAGTGGAGTATGATGTCCTCCAGAGTGGGAACTCTCGTTTGTTATTGCCTTCTGTAAAGCAAGAATAAAGTGTTACATGTTACATGGTAATATTTGATATGTAGAGAGGAGATGAAGATTTATAACAAGCGACTTCTTTGGGTTTTATTTGTCAAGTTTGTCCATTACTTTTTTAAGGGAGAATTTAGTCTCCGATTGTGTACTTATGGTTTACTTTCTAATAATTTATATTCAAAGGCGTATTGGAGGAGACAAGTAAGGTGCAAGGGTACTGACATGCAAAATATTTCTTTTCTATTAACTAGGTGGCTATTTCATTGTCAAAGGTGTAGAGAAAGTCATTCTTATTCAAGAGCAGTTATCCAAAAACAGAATCATTGTGGAAGCTGATAGAAAAGGCACGGTTGGCGCTTCTGTTACCAGGTATGATAAATTCCTACCATTACATAAAGGAGATAAACCCAAAGCTTTAGAACTTCATTGTTGTAGTTTAAATAGCTGTGGAGGTTTTTTCCTAGTGTAGTTTAACCAGAAAAAGCTGTAGACATTCAGTGCTCCTGTCTAGCTACTGTCATTTTGTATGCTAAAACTTCAATCCCTAAATAGTATAGTATTCCCACAGAAATCAGTGAGAGTTGCTCATGTGTTCCAGGATTCATCCCAGATTAGGAAAAGCAAGTTCTAATTTTTAATATAGCAAAGTGCACTTCCTAAGTGATGGTGTTTGGTCTCAGTTTGCTGCAAGTAACATGAAGCTACTGCAGTGGAAATTGGATGTAACCTTTTGTTTGCCTCTCTACATAAAATTGGCATAAAAACTTTTAAAGGCAAAGGCAGCTGAGGAGGAAGCAAATATTTTTGTACTACACAAATTACTGAAAATGGCAAGGTAGTCTAAATTTGGCCTTTCCTCCTTGATCAAGTTTTGTTTCTATTTTTTTCAGCCTTTGGTTGGTTGCTTCTTATTTTTTAAGCTGCATTCTGGTATAATAATGGTGCTTTTCACTGTTCAGTATGAGGGCTGTTTTTTCTTCTCCAGAGGCCTCTCATGTCTCTTCTAGCTACTCTACTGTCTCCCAGTAAGCCTGGATGAGGTTACCAGCAGTACCACCAAGTACTGTTATGTCATTACCACTGTTGCTGCAGTACTTGTTCACACTTAGACCTTGCTGGTTACATCAAAATTGATTATAAAAGCATGCAAAGATGATTTCAAAAAGTACAGACTTCTACTTGCTCAAGTCAAATACGCCAAATAGTCCCCAGCACAGGTGATAACACCCTATTATCTTGGAGTTACAGGCTGATCTCTGGCTGGTTTAATGTAATCTTTAAAAGAGGAGAAAGTGAGATTCATTCAGCTGAAAGATTGTTCAAGCTTGCTAAGTTCTATACAAAAGATTCTAGAAGTCAGTGCAAACACTCTGTTGGACATAGTATTATTTTTATTTTAACTTCAGTTCCACTCATGAGAAGAAGAGCAGAACAAATATGGTTGTGAAACAAGGAAGATTTTACCTGAGGCACAACACTCTGTCAGAAGATATTCCCATTGCTATCATATTTAAGGTAACACAGCTGTTTGTTTGGGGGAAAAAAAGGGGAAAAATGCTGTGCTGTAGCGCAAGAATGAAGGTCAACAGCAGCTCTCAAGTTAATATGTACAGAAGGACTTGGCAGGGCTTAGATATTGCAAGCTTTTTTCCCTTGGGAAGTCATCTTTATTGTACAGCAAAAAGAATAAGTGCTGTATTTTTCTGCAAGGAGAGCATTGCTGTGCCAAGAGAAATGCCTGCCTTCCGCTTGCTCTGCCTTGTGAGTTACCTCTGCTGCTATAGGTCAAAAGGGTTTTGTTTTGTTATGAGCTATGCTGTAAGTTGTGTTAAGGGTCTTTGTTTCTGGTTTTGGTTCCAGCCTGTCCCCAGCTCTGACTTGTGCAGTGCTGAGTAGCTTGATGTCCTTTTTCAGGTTCAGGGACATAGCCATGAGTTCATTTATGCATGACTTCCAGTCATAACTGTAAACAAAACTGAGAGCCTCTGGGGAAGTCTTGCAATTCTTAGACCTACTCCTAAATCCTGTAAGGTTACTGGAGTGGCCTGCATTTCTTAGCAGTTTGCTTCCCCTGTGAATGAGCCGTGCCTCGGTCCAAATAGTTCAGAAGCCCTGCCTGGTTCAGGAACACTCACTGGTATCCTGAGGGCAGTGAAGGCTTGGGCAGGCATCATAGCTTTGAGGCGATTCCTGACAGAGGGCTCTGAGAGGCATCCACTCCTGAGTATGGGAGAGAACTGGGGAGTATTTGCCCTTCCAGTTGAGCTGGTGACAATGTCATGCCTTGACCCTCATCTCCTGTGAAACTGCCAAAGTGCTTTCTTTCACTCTCTGCTTCTCCCTTTCATTTTAATTCACTCAAGGGTGCACACGCGTGAGTGTGTGATCAGTGTGACATAACGATGACAGCTCCCCAGCTGCCCAGCTGGACCAGAAGCAGGCTGCTAGCTCATCTGTCTGTGGAATCAAATGCATGGACTACAGCCAGGAAAGGTGGTGGGTGGACGTGCTCTGTCCAGCTGCTGGAGAAGAACAGTAGGGCATGGCCAGGCCTTAGGCTGGGACCTGTCCTGCCAGCAGCTGGGAGCTCCTTCCTGTCCTGTAATGCTTTGATGTTGCCTTTGGGTTTACAGTCTGGTACATTGTGTGTGCAGGAGGAAATTGGGCTGCGTTCTTGGAGGCACGAAAAAGCCTCTGACTGGATGGATCTGGGCAAAACTCTGTTTCTGTGTTCTCTGTAGTGGGTTACGGCACAGAAGGTTGGGAGAGGAAATGATGTGCCAGGAGAGGGCAGCACGTGCTCGCAGCATCTGAGCTGGTCGTAACCGCAGCACCGATGTTGTTTATGGGTTTTGTCCCTATTACCCCAGTGCTTGGTGTGCCTTGGTACTAGAAAATAGTTTAATAATTGGGTTTAGACTTGAGAAATAAATGGCTGTTACATCTGATTAAGCAAATCTCTTCAAATAAGGGAGGAGATCGTCTGTTTTTAGTGACCAGTGTTCAAGGAGTTTGAGAAGTTATTTATGGACAGAAATGCACATAAAAGTGCCAGGATTAAGTTCACAACTCTTGTGTTGCAGAAAAGTGTTAATGTGGCTCTTAATCCACTTGCTCCAGTACCAAATTGCTGGATTCCACCTTCACTTCAGACTTTTATTACATTTTGTCAGCCTGTGCTGGTACAGATAAATACCTGCTCACGCAGAGTAACTGCTCTGGGTTGTTGTTTGAGGAGATGGTTGTTGGCTTGTTTTTCTAAGCAAAATTGTACTGACTATTACCATCTGACAATGCTTGCTATAATTATCACCCTCTTCATATGTATCTTTTATATTTTAGATAATGTTCCCTAATTTTTCATTTACTAATTGAATAAGGGGTTCCAGTTGTTGGAAGTTCTTGGCTGTAGTGCTTTTCAATGATTTATATTGATTTAGTACAGTAGCAAATCAGCTACACCCACTTCAACTGTTCTGAATGTTCCATCCCAGCTGTTCTCATGAGTGGTCATTTTTTTTACCTTTCCTTTAATGACATGAAATTCAGGGATCTTCTGTCTACTTCTGATGAGTCTCCAGCTGGAAATGAAAGCAGTCACCAGTCTCTGATTCTCCTTTCTTGGGCATTGCTGTAGTGTGGTATTGCTTTGTTCTATTTAACTACTAGAAGCAAGATTGGAAATGCAATAGCCCTCAACCTGGAGAATCCCAAACTTAGGGATGCCTGTCTAACTTCAGCTCTCTCACATGGCAGTATTATACACAGGAGATTTGTTGGAAAAACAAGGAGAATAATTCCTTTCTGCCAACACCGAAGCCTTGGGCATGAAGCATGTGACTTCCTTATTACGGGTAGGTGTTCTGCTTCTTGTGATATAGAGATCCGTATCTGCAAGAGACAAAATTAAGCTGTATACACAATCTGAGGTCTCAGGTTTTGGCTGCCTTTGAATCCTTAACTTGTCCTGAAACAGCTACATGTGTAATTTCTAATTAAAAACTAAAATGATAAAGCAATGGCAAAAATCTATCGCTCTGCGTTTCCTCCCAGACTGGCATCCAGGCTACTACCAAGTTCCACAGACCTCTGTGTTTTGACTAAGAAAACAAGTATTAATTGGTAGAGGGTTGCCATTCAGTGCATGGGCCAGCTAGAGGGGGTAGTCTGAGATTCAGGGGTTATCTGAGAGACAGTGAGCAATTTTGGATTGTCTTTCTGGTCCCAATAGCTTTAACTGACCTGGTGTTCTTATGTGATGTAAGAAATAGGTCGGGTGCAGAAAATCATTGTAGCATTATAGAATAGAAAGCAAGTATTGCAGATCTATAATCTAATGTGGATTTAAAGCTACTGCAACTGTAAGGTTGAGGTGTACTAATATATCCTCTAGACATCTTTGTCAAAAGCTGTGAAATACAGAACATTAGAAACACCACCAACTGATAGAGCTGAGGCCTAAAATTCCTAGTGCTCCCTAGACTAGAATCTAAGGTCACCCTTGTATTTCAGGTGTGAAGTCATGGACTGAGCTGCATGCTAGGGCAAGACCTGAACACAGTGTTCTCCATTTTTGCTTTTGGTGAGGAATGAAGCCCAGGCACATGAGCTGTGGGGAGCAGTGGAAAGAGAGTGGATCTTAAGGTCCCTTGATCTGGATAGATAGGGACTGGATTGTGTGGGGTCACCCTAAAGGAGGCATGTGCCTTTCAGTTCATCCTTATTCATAACTGCAAGCCAGAATGACCTTGTCCTGCTGCTTTGTTTTATCTGCCTTCCAGACCTGTAGGGATCTTCAGGATGGGCATGCTCAGATGTTTTACAGTCAGTTGTGCCAAACACATCTAAGTTGTGGTTTCGTGGAATTTAGCACATTGACCACAACTAACTGAAATTTGGTAGGCTACAAAAGGCATGTGCCTGGCACTATTCTAGGGCAGACTTGGGGTATCTGCTCTTTAGATGTAGGGGAGTTAGAGCTTTGTAGCTGTGCTAGCTTAAACAGTTTTCCCTAACCCATCTTCTTATAAGTGACAGAAGCATTTGTGCAGTCACTATATATGGAAATGCAACTTTACTTTTGAAGTAGTGACAGAAATCAGACAATTTTACCCCTAAATTATGGGTTCGTGTCAGTTTTTAAAGGGCTGTTAACTGCCTTCTAATGGGAAAACAAACACAGCTATTTGCTTCCTGCTTACTTTGTAACACTTCTTCATTAGTTAAGATACATGTGCGACCACAGGGGTATTTATGGTACCTTGAGCTGTCTTGCAACTCTGGGAGACCTTTCTTTAGCTGTGTCAGTTGTGCACAGCTCAGGGGACTGTGTGAGCTGTGCACAGTGGCTCTTCTGAGTATGTCAGGCTAGGAGGTGCACAGGCTTTACCTTGGGGGGCTCGGACAGTTCTAGGTAGCAGTGGGCACTAGAGGAGGTGTGGAATATTTGTGCTCTATATAAGGGTGTTTCTGTTCTGAAAATCATCTGGGTTAGAGGTAAGAAGGTGCAGCTGCTTTTGCAGAAAGCTCCCTAAATTGCAGGGAGTTAGAGCTGCTCAAAGGTAAGGGCTATTTTTCTTTTGAGTTTGTGATTTTTCTTGTGAGTTTGTGATTTGGTAGACTTGAGTGAGCTGTGGGAGCTGAAGTAAGTGAAGGTTGCATGCTGCATTGAAACTGGTTAGGGAAGGAAGAAGATTGTAAGTAACCCTACAGGGACTTAAAAGTTGAATTTTATGACATGAATCACTGGATGAAGTATCTTTAGTGTGTGTGGGAGCTGTGAGAAACTGCTCTAGGACCTGCGGCAGAAGATTTGAACAGCAAGTCAAGTTTCATTTTTACAAACCTGTGTTAGCCTTGGAGCTGTTAGGTGCAGCTCTAGAGGAACAGCTGGATGGTGGTCTGACTGGATCTGCAGGATTATGGGTTCCCATGGCTGTTGTTTCATAGCTCGTATCTTTTGAATTATGAAAGCTCCAGACCAATTCTGTCTGTGATGTCAACCTTGAACTTCCCTGACATCTTTTTAATCCAGTCATCTGCCTGTCTCTGTGCTGTAATTTAGCCTGATGGACTGCAGAACTGCATTCTAGGGAAGTGCCATGGAAACGCCTAGACATCATCATTAAGACGTGAGCTGGGGGAGGAAGAGCTGGGCTCACACTCTCATCTGTACGTGTGTGTGCACACACAAAGATGGACACACACGCATTTAGGCAGTGGGAAGCTCCCCAGTCCCAGGAAGGGGTTGGCCCCACTGGGACTGCTTTCTCCCACTTGAACTCAGGATGATCTGAATATTCTGAATGCTTGCTTTGCCTTCTCTGTTTTATGTCCATCGACTGCTAGCCTTCAACCGTAATCTTCAGCTACTGTCTCCTTCCTCATCCTTTCACTGCCACTGTTAAATTATGCTTTTACAATGTCTCCTTCCCCCTTCCCCCATAAAATTATCCCTTTGTGACATTGCCTTCCAATCAAAAAGAAAAGACATCTTGTCTACTGCTTTGCTTTTACGTTAATTTCCTTTCCCTCAGCTTTGTCCTAGGACCATGAGTGTTTTAACCATAGGGCCCATTCTTATATCGCGTGTCCTCCGTGTTTCTGTAACATAAGCAACAGCCAAGGAATATTTTGTTACTGTCCTAATGATGTTACAGGCTAATTCTGGAGTACTTCTTTTCTATTGGTTTGGTTCTTTGGTTAGTTGTTTTTGGAAGGGTAACATCAGGGCCAAATTTACTGAAAACCCAAGTGTTAAGATTACAAATCTCTCTGATAGCAGCATGGGCCTGCTGCTTGTCCTTTTGGTGTTGCGTGTAGGTAGATTTGTGTATGCAACTCTGCTCAGGATTGTTGAGAGTATAGAGGAGAATAAATAGGTTCACTTTTAGGCTGTTGTGTTAGCACATCTTTTACAGTTATTTGCCTGAGTTTTAGTCATTACTCATAAATTCATTTCCTTCAATTTTCACATATTTAACAGCACAGTGTATGTGGTTTGGTGACAGATCCTGGCCTTTCCCACTCAGAAATTTAGAATTCTCAGGTGATTTTGCTGCTACAAACTCCAGCTAGAAAATCTACATGGGCTTAAAGATCTATCTTGTACTCATCCTTCTGCTGTAAGACTCTTGATCAGAGAATTCATTAAGTTGGAAGAAATCCTCAACCCTCTTTAATTCATGGTGGCTTTCCAGTTTTTAATGGATGAAAAAACATAGTAAAAATGCAGATTGATTTTTTTTTTTTTCCCTCCCACTTTTCATATGACACTGAAGATTTGGTTGCCATTGTAGAATTAACCTGACGGACAGAAATAGGGTGATACCAGGTTGCAGTTGAGATAAATGTATTTATGGTATATGTGCCTAGAATGGCACAAAAATTCTGTTCTAGAAATTTCTGGACTAAGTGCAATAACTGTATTAATCTAGTTGTCATTCCTAAACTAGTTACTGGTCAGCTATTAAATCCTAGACACATGGAAACTTACTGTTGTGAAGCTTTCATGCTTTTGTAGACTTACCTTGTGAGTCTGTCTCTCAGGTCATGAGGGATTTTGTTGACTTCTCTGCAGAGGTTTTTTAACTACTGTGTGACCTTATTTAAAAGGGTGAGGAAGTGTAATAATATTTGAAAAACAGAGATCTCAACCACAATAACATCACAAGGCCAACTTCTGGTTCTGAAAAGAGCCTTGAGACAGAGGGGTGACTATTTAATGGGAACAAACTATGATGAAGCACTCTTTACCTGGTGAAGTACCTGCATCTTGATTTGGCACTCAAGTCTGTCTGAGATGGTGGAATTGTCATCTGGGCTTTGCATTAAACGAGGAGAGTCCTCGCACTGTTCTGGATGTGTTATACTTCTGCAGTGCTGTTAATTTCTAATAAACCACAAGGTGAAAAGACAGAGTTTGAATTTAAAGGGGCTTCAACTACTTCTTTGTTCAAAAAGAAATAAAGAAAAAAAGCTGAATACTTCACAATTAGAGCAACAGTTTTCCAAGTGAATGGCGTTAGCTAGGTGTTAAGCAAAGTGACACTCCACGAAGGCAGTAAGAAGGGAAGGCATTTCTGCATTTTTGAGGAAAATGTGACTTTTTGGGGTACTGCCAGTTTTTAATGAGAACCAGAATACTAGACTCTGCATAGGCCATTATTTACAATGGTCTTTGTGGCAGGCACTTTGGAGAATAATGTGAATGCAAACGTAACTTCCTCACAAAGTTCTGAGAAACATATTATAACTCAGCCAGAAGAGGTTTAGTGAGATTATTCCATTTCTTGATATGGCAGAGCTCCAGGCAAATGTGTGAAGGGGGGGAAGCTTTAGCACCATCTGGAATCCACAAAAGCCTTCACTGCTGGCTGCCACCTTGAAACACTTACTGATAGAGAGATTTTACTAAACCTGTTAAGCGCTTTCTTAGTTTATTAAGCTTTTTCCGCGGTATAAAGTCTAACAAGGTGTCCAAGGATCAGTGAAATAGTAGAATGTCTTTCAAGTGGAATTGTGTAGTGAAGTCATCTTCTAAATGCAGAGAGCTGCAAAGGGGGTAAATTGTAAACATTTCTCAAATATCATGCGCTACATCACAGTCAACTGAGTTTGCAAAATTGCTTGTGGTAAGAGACCGAGTACTCCTTTAAGAAATTTTGCCTTCATTTCTTTATTGTAGATTCTGACTTGGTTCTCATTGTTACACACTTTGGCTTGTTTATACCTAGTATTTATTTTTTTTCTTAAGACAAAAAACACAGAATTTAACTCCTGTCAGTGAATAAAAAAAAAACAAAACAAAATACCACCAACAAAAAAAGGGCTTTCCAAAAAGTGTGTGTGTGTTCCTGCTGCTTATCAAGATTTCCATTTAACGTTCTTCCATAGCTGGAATATGTGCTGCCAGTGCCAGATGGCACAGTTTCTTAGAGAAGAACTAGCTCTTGCTTAGTAGTAATGCAGACAAACAATACCAAATTAGCATAAGCAAATGTCAGTGAGTTAACATAAAGCCTGTGTTATTTCTGTCTTTTCTTCTTTTCCTAGGCCATGGGTGTTGAGAGTGACCAGGAGATTGTACAGATGATTGGCACAGAGGAACATGTGATGGCTGCATTTGCTCCTAGCCTGGAAGAATGCCAAAAAGCTCAGATTTTTACACAGATGCAGGTGTGTCTTTTCACATGGCCAGAGGCCATAACAATCTAGACAGTGGGTATTGACCACTTTGCTGTGTCAGCAATGGACATACACTTTGTGTTTTAAGGTTTGTTTTGGGGGGTTATTTTAAGCTGAGGCTTTTTAAAGGGTCCGGACTTGTCAAACGTGAGACTTCGCTCTCATTACCAAACTGGAGAAGGAAAAAATCAGAGTCAAGAAATGCTTTGTTTTCAGAAGCCCAGAGTTGTGTTTTAATGGCATAACCCTGTATATAACAAGTAGCAATGTCCATAATATTAGGGGGGTTTGTTGAAGACATTTTTAAAAAAGGAATTGCATGCCCCATTTGGCAGAAGCCCGTTGATGTGGCTATGACCATTTCATCATGAGTAGATGTTCTATTCTAGTCACTTGTATGAAGCCTACAACAGTAGCCACCCTCTGTCCTGCTAAAGACTCAGCAGAATTCTCTTAGCTCATGTACTTTTTTTAGTTATCCAGAACATAAGCCATTTTGCTGGGAGCAAATGGCAGTATATTAATCTGCTGGAAGCAGCTTTTGGAGGTTAATCTTATTTCTGCTATTTCATTGTAAACTTTGTCAAATCATTCCATGTGTCATGTTTAGTGTTTTAAAGTGAACATCTTCCTGGTTTTCATCTTTGGGGGCTTTTGAGGGTTCCAATTAGCTTGAAGAGCTCCTAATTTAGAGGCAGGTGAGAAAAATGGTGAGCTGGAGCAACACAGAGGAATGCGAAGCATTCAGGAAGGTAGAAAAACAGAAATACAGAAGTTACTGTGCTAAGAAATGTCAAATGAATGGAGAGATAGTTCTTTGTGGAAGAAGGTAACAGATGGAAAGGATAATCTGTCATTTACTGGAGAGAGTGATTCTTTCACGTAGCTTCATGGCTTATCCTGTGTGGACTTGGATAGTTTCTTGACTCATCTGACTAGGAATTCTGCAGATTGATTGACAACTGGTAGGAGAGGAAGAATCCATTGCAAGGCACTCCTGGAGACAGACATGGATGCCACACAGTAGCTTTTGGGGATATTAAACAGTGAGTGCCACCTCATGGTTTAATATCTGAATGAAATTTAGCCAAGTGCACAAAAGAACTGAAGGTGAAAAGTCTAATTAAATAAACTAGGTATCTTTGGAATTTATAGAATCCTTTTTTCCTATATCTCTGCCATATCCCTTCTTTTAATACTATAGTAATCATGGATTTTCACCCCTTTCCATTCCAAATGCTATCAACCTGTGATAAATATATTGTATATTTAGTCAATTGTGTCAATTTTCAAAAATTTTTTTCTTCGTATCACTTACACCTTTGTTATTTTGCAGTTTGTTTGGAGTTTGTATCATCCATAGCTGGTGAATGGCACTGGATGAGGAGTACACACGTAACTCCATGTGTGTGTATATTTGTCTAGGTTACAGTTCTGATATTAACTCAGGTTAATTCCCCCCTTCGCAGGCATTAAAGTACATTGGAAACAAAGTACGAAGGCAAAGGATGTGGGGAGGCCCAAAGAAAACAAAGATGGAAGAAGCCCGAGAGCTGCTGGCATCAACCATTCTGACCCATGTTCTTGTATGTAACGTTCTGGGGGTTTTATAAACTGGAGTAAGCTTGTAGGGTTATTTATGGTGCGAGCTTTGTTGGCAGGGAAAAATGTCTTTGATGGCTTTGTAGCTGAGATAAAGTAAATCATCCTCAAAATAAAGGGGAAGACTTGGATTGAGTCAAAAGAAATCTTTTTGAGATGCTGTATCATTGAACTAATTAAACTATGCATTTTTTTTCTGCATAGCCAGGCAGTATCAGGTGTTAATTCAGGACTTTCATCTCATGACCTATACCTTTATTCTGATTTACTTCCATTTGCTATCTGTTTCAAAGTCACTAATGTGTATTTTTTGCATTTTTAAAGAAAGTAAAGCGCTCAAATCCCTTTTGTAACTCCTCCATCAGCCCAGATTAACAGTGATTTAAATGGATGTGTTCATCTGAATAAGAACTAAGGAGATGATCCTGAAACATTTGTTTTGGTTTTGTTTGGTTTTTCTGGATTTTTTTGTTTACAGGTGAAAGAATTCAATTTTCGTGCCAAGTGCATATACACAGCAGTGATGGTACGCAGAGTAATTTTGGCTCAAGGAGAAAATAAGGTAGATGACAGAGACTACTACGGAAATAAACGTTTGGAACTGGCAGGGCAGGTGAGTTTTTACTTCAGAACGAAGTGTTTTGGGGTTTTGTTACTGTCTCCTTTTAAAAGATGCAGAATAAGGTGTATCCCTGTCTTTTCAGTTGAAGTGTTTTCCCTCTCATTTTATTTTTGTTGGCTTTTCTGTGTTGACTCATAGATCTGCTTCCATGATTGAGACTAATACATTATATCCTCACTTCTATATTGTCTCTTTACACCAGATAAAAGGACGGAGCAGTACAAATGTAGCATCAGTGATATAACACTGTTATTGTCAGGAAGGCAGTGGTAAGAGCCATCCTCCAGTGTTCCCCTCTAAGCGACTGGGTAAGGGAATAAACTGGGACAAAGGAGGTGCCTGCATGTCAGGTCCAGGCTGTCCCATTGTGGAGAACCCAGCTTGTGTAGCAGATCACAGAACAGCCACTCAAGCCTCCTGTAATTTGGTGCCCATAAGATCGTTCGTTCGTTGTCAGCTGCCTCTCTGGCCTCTAGCATAGCATGAATTAACAAAATGAGTGGCTCAAAGTTAACTTGAGCGACTAATGAAAGTGGATTTTGTGGGCTTCTCTGCTTGCAGAATTTTGGCACTGGAGGCAGCAGCAGTAACAAAAAGCTGTAAAGGAGGGAACGGTTTGAGGTGTCTGGCTGGCACAGTTCTTTTGCAGACAGGGTGGCAGTTCAGAGCTGTTGGCCGAACTGCATTCTCCTAATGCAATGGGAATTTGCCTGCCAGGTGAAGGAACTGCTTAGCTAATATGGCATGGGTTTTCCTTGCCACATGTGCTTATTTGCTTAAACAGTTTATATTAGGCTTGGACTTTGCTGTGCTCAGTACTAACCTAAGTTGGAGTTTCAGTAGTTGGTATCACCTCTGGTTATTGATCATGCATCAGAAATTCAGACAAATACACAAAATGCACTGGATTGCAGAAACTGCATCTCTGCTGCCCACAGAAACTGGGATTTCTGTTGCAGCACATATAACAATATCTGCTCCTTTTTGTTCCTGTCCAGTGGAAATTCTGATTTTATTGTACTTTTTAAGAAGTGTGCTTCCATATCGTCTCATACTCCTCCTTTCCACCCAGCCCTGCCCTCCATGCACATGTGAACACACACACACACACACAAACACACACACAGAGACAGCAATCATTTTAAAGTAAAAACCACATGCTTTGCTTCCTAGTTTTCTGAAGAAATAAGGGTGACACTCGAACACATTCAGAGCACAAATACAAGGGAATAAAACCTCCTAATTTGTTAGGATAAGAAAATTCTTTCTTCAAATTAATATGTTCACTGTTCATCAAATTTTTACTCTTGCTGAGGCAGAATATATCTCTTAAAGTGTAAGGAGTAGTAAGTGGGCATTAGTGCAACATTCTAATGGGATAAATATTTTACGCTGTAATGGGTTTATTTGGTTTCTGCAGTAATGTTGCTGTAGGTTTGTATGTTTGTAATCAGCAAAATTAGTTGTTGCTTTGTCATCAGATTGTTCTTATTTAACTGGATTGAAGGAGTAGTTTGTTTTTTCATAATACTTTCAGAGGCAGAAAGTTGAACAGGTAAAGAGTTTCCTACAAGCTGTAAGAAAAAGGCCTCTGCTCACACAGATGTTAACAACCAAAGTTGGTTTAAATTATGTGGGAAAAGGTTTTAAATGCAGAGGATCATCATAACAAAGCCAATGCATATTTTTTCTACATCAAGGAGAACTATGCACAGGGGTTGTAACAATTGATTAAGAGTAGTTCTTTCTCTCTTGTGGTATTTTAAATGTTCATTTCAAGCTGAATGATTGAATTCCCCTCTGCCAGCTTACTGGTGAAATAGTAATTTTGTTGGATTGCAGACTAAACAGTGTAGAGATCTTTTTTGCCAGTTTCTGGATGTTTGTGTTTAGCTAAAGTTCGTGTGGATAAAATGGTTGGTGGTGGTTTGGTTTTGGTTTGGTTTTTTTTAATGCCAGCATGTTCCTGGAATAAAAATGCTGTTGATTTAAAATTTGAATAAATAAAAAAAAAAAGAAAATATTCCCATGTGAGGAGAAAAACATAGCGGTCTAAACAGTGTAAAGACATAAATGACATTGTCTTTATAAAAATGTGTGAAAACAATAGCTGCTAATTTCACACCCCATGGGACAAGAGAGTACGAAATGTGCTTTAGCTTTAGATAACAGAGTTGTATCCACTAGCCAAGCTGGTTTACAGAGCTTTCTCTTAGTCTGTCTGCCACTAGAGGCTCAGTAGGCCAGGTGCCAGCTGAGGTGTTAGCAAAACCTACCGATTTCAGGCTTAATCTTTTCACCTACCTTTTCTCTTCCCTTAATGTGTTCATTATTTGCTAAGCATTGCTCTGTTCTTTGTCCTCATTTTTTTTTGTTTCTAATGCAGCTTGCTTTGTATGGGTGAGATATGGAACACCACCAAAATCCGGCACCCTGGAAAGCAAGGGATTTCTACCCTGTGACAAAAGAATACCGCCTTGACTTCAGAGATTGCCTAATCCCAGCTGTTCTGATAATATAATTAAGGCTGCCTAATGTCTTTAATTTTGCAACCAGTTTGTGTGAAAGGGAGAATTTGGCACTCTAAAGGCTTAGACACTAAATAGCAATCTCAAGGCGCCTAATTAGAATTCTCTGACATTAAGCTAATTGCTGAAACTGTATTTCAGCAGCTTAACTTCTTTATTAATTTTTCTTAGGATTTTCAATGAAAATCAATTGATGAGCTGTCAGTATTTTTTTCCCTTAAATATAATTTGCTCTTTAGTGCTCCTCTCTGAAGCAGGCTGAAAGGCCCTGGACTAACTATGAAATCCATTGAATATTATCAGTGGCATTCCATCCTTTCTCTTTAATCTCTTGCTCTTGACCTAAATAATGTGGTTATTGTGAGATTCTTCTTTGCCAAATAGTCAGAGCTCTTAGAGAGGCTGAGTGAAATTAGCAAAGTATGAGGCTTTCCAGGCTGGCAAATAGTAACAAGTTGGTGTACTTGGGATGTAACTGACTTTATTAGTTAGAGAAGAGGAAGGGTGGTGTGCCTTTATAATCCCCATGGCATATGGAATTATGAGATTCTTGCAGTTTTTGATGAAGAAATCAAATATGAAAATGTGTTCTGGGTGATTTTTTAAAAGTGTTTAGTTAAATGTTTCAATCCTGCTCAAACCTGCTGAGATCAAATGTTTACTGTAGTTAATTTCAAAAGAGTTAGTTCTTATTTAATGTGACTATCAGCCATCTTAAAACTAACTACACATTTCTTCCTCTTACTTTTTCCCTACTTTTGAAATTCTTCCCCCAGAATCTTATTTTTGGCATCCCCAGTGGGTTCTCCTTCTTGATACAATGCTTCATAAAAGTTGCTTTTATTTCTGGTGGAAATCTAATTTAAATTAACTGTGACATCGCAGGTGACTTGCGGGTGACTGGATTTCTTTTGGCAGTGGTGAGAGAGTATCATTTTGTAACTGTTAATGGTATTACAAACATCAGAAAGGGAGAGAAGGTCTACAGCATCTTCCTCTCATGCCAAGGTCGGGTCTAAAAACCTGTCTGTCCAGAGTGGAAATAGGATTCCACTTTTGCCAAGGGTTAGCATGCAGTGTGTGTTGTCACCAGCTTTACAGTATCATTTGCCAAATGCTTTGGTCAGCCCAGCTGGAGAACATAGGTAAAATAAAGCAAATAAAAGTTAGTGGCCCGTTCCAGGGACAGAGGAATGAGTGTGGTTTACTTTCCAGTTTCCAGAAGGTAAGGAAAGGTGGGGACTGTGTCTCATGAAGACAGTTAAAATTCAGATTAATTCTGCATATACAAAAATTATATGGTACAAAAGACTCCAGAATGTCTTAGCTTGTGATGGATGTAGGGCTTGTTCAGCCCTACAATGCTTTGTGCACTGGGAACTACCATTTCTGGCACTGGTAGCAGCTGCATTTTTGGTTCTTCTGACACTTGGAGCTGTTTTAGACTCAAGTCCCAGGACAGGACTGCCAGGCTTTACTGTTCACAGTGCTTGCTTGCAAAGCTAATCATTGTGAACACTTAAAATGTATCATGTGGTACAGATTTCAGTGTTTTGGAAAGCTATTAGTGTTTCAAGGAGAGGCTGAGCAAACTGCAGAAGCAAAGCAGATTGGAGAGTGAAAAAAGTCAGATCACAGACTTTGGTAGCCTTTTCTTTTTATGGCTGTTTCAAGAACTAGAAGTAATTAATATACATATTCAGGAAATAATATTGTTTAAATGCAGCACTTTTGAATGGTTCTGTTGCTGGGTTCATTTTGGGTTGTTTGGTTGGTTTTTTTCCCTATTCAGCTGAGTTATGCAGCTTTGTTGCTTGAACTGTAGACTTTGGGTTGTTGGTTTGGTTTTTTTAAGGGAGAGATGTGAAGAATATTGCACTTTCTAGACAGTAGCAGTTCTAGAAAACAGTGACAGATGTTGAACCAGCTGAACTTTTCTGTGGGTGTAATTGGTTTTCCATAGATTGGCAGAAAGCAGCAGGATAAAAGTCTGTATGAGTAAGGAAGCTCCCTGTGAAACCTGAGATATGTATTAGAGTAAAAACCATTCTTGCCTCCAAATCTTGTGTGTAATTCAGGGTTGTACATTTAGGGTATTAAATCTTTAAAAGAGTTTGTAACTCTTTTAGGAAGAAGTAAATCAGATGGGTTGTAATGTAGCAGATTAGGGAACATAGTTGGATAGCGTAGAGACATACGGCTGTGCTAAAATATTGTGAAGGAAGGACTAAAGCAAACCAAAAAGGGGTAAGTGCATAAACTTAGACCAATCTTCTTAATTTCTGTTATAAGTTCTCTAATATTGTACTTTAACAAGGCAAAAAACTTGGGATAAAAAATAATCATTTGTGAAACAGAAAAGTTACATTTTAACTGACAAGGCATATAAAGGTAGGAATATTAAACACATCTCCCCTCTCTTTCCCCATTTCCTAGACTTGAAGAAGTATAATTCTTCCCTTAACTGTTTTGTATTTCCAGCTTCTTTCTCTTCTGTTTGAAGATTTGTTCAAAAAATTTAACTCTGAGCTGAAAAAGATTGCTGACCAGGTCATCCCCAAGCAGCGTGCGGCTCAGTTTGATGTTGTGAAGCACATGCGACAGGACCAGATCACCAACGGCATGGTCAATGCCATCTCCACAGTAAGTATTTGTGTTCTCATTCTAGTATGCAAAGCTTTTCCACAATAGTGAATGATGGAAATGGGAACATTTATTTTTGATGAATCTTCCGGGTTTCATTTGAAAAGCAAATCTGTTTTGTGTTTTTTTATCGATTAAAACGTCAAATCTCTTGTCGTGGGCAGGGTGTTTGGAATTCACTGAAGAATCAATAATCATCAAGCATCTTTTATTTCAAACTGATGTTTTAGTTTTTGAGAAGGAATGGTAAAAACAGGCAAATTTAGAATAGTGGTTATGGTTGTATTTATCCAACTGTCTGTCTTCTAGGTTCTGCTTGACTATGTGGTTTTTTATTATCTGGATTTAGCTGGGGTCAGGTTACATCATTTGTACAAAAGATTTTTGAAAAACAGCAGGAAAACATCATGAACAGGAGGAAAAAAAACCCCCTCAACCTCAATTCTAAGCTCTTTGAGGGCAGTGCCTTTTTATTCTGAAGTTGGTGGAATGAACAAATTTTCAGCATAGTTAGTTACAAGTTAGTACTTCTCTGTTAATGATGCTGATCTATTTAACAGGGAAATCTGCTGCATGCTGTAATATTAAAAAACCCCTGATAATTACCCTTTAAATATTTGTCTTGGTTGGATTTTAGCCTGTTTCTGCCTTCTGCTGGAACAGATACTTTCATTCATGCCGGTGGACAAGAACAATAATAGCTTCTAAGTTTGTCTTTCACCTCAGGCATCTGCAAGAGCAGTTTGTGAGATTGCTCCTGAAATCCAGCTAGTAGCTTGTAAAAGACTTTGAAATGCATGATTTTTAAAAGAAATTAGATTAGACCTAAGTATTTTAGCAGCTGGTAAAAATTGTGGAACTTAATTTTTAATCTTTGGTGCTCTTAAGAGGGCTTTTCTGCCTAGCGTGAAACTGAGGTTTTTCTTTGGTTCTTGTAAACAAATTAATTCCACATATTGTATCCAAAACCACCAATAGTCTGTAACTTACAAATCCCAGTGTTAAAGCCTTATCACTGTTTAATTTTATGAGTGCCCCAAATGTAGTTAAATCTCTACAGTGCATGTAACCAAAACAATTGACAGATTTGTTTCTCTAAATGCTAGTGCTTTCTTCTAGCTTGTGCCAGTTTTTCCATTTGGACTGACAGAGATAAATCTGCAAATATTCAGACCATATTCAGTAAAGTCTTCGTTCTTCCTCTGTCTTTGGACTTTTTTTTAGTGCCACATAAGCAGTTAAACACCATCTGCTCTTGAGCATTGAAAAATAATTTCTCAGGAACAATGCCCAGTGCGTACTATTCAAGAGATTAAGCAAATACCATAAAAATCATTCTTGGAAATGACAATCTCCAATCTCACCAGAATGATAGTCTCAAAGAGCATGAAATAACTGAGCAGATTCATAATTACACCAGTAGCATGCAAAAGAATTCATAGCCCTACTGCATCAGCTGTACAATGGTGCTCAGTGATATTTGGTACAGGTCCTCTTCTTACCCTGGAAAACACCAGAAGAGAGGGTAGGGCAGGCAGCAGTGCCACAGGCCTGATGGACATTTCAGCATCTGAAGAATCACTTGATGCCACTGAGGGGGCAACTTCCCATTCTTAAGAGTTCTTAATAGGATGGTCTTGTTTGGGGGTGGGCTCACAACTGCCTTGGCCCCATTTTGGTTTTCTTTTTTGTGGACAACTTTTGAAGGATCCAGTATGTCCCTTCCAAAGCACAAAGAATATTTTGTATTACTTCTTCAGGCAGCATTTTTACCTCCCTTTTTTCCCCAGTCTTTTTGATTTTAGACTCTTCTGGGCAGCAAAGAGGAAACCACATACTAATTTAGCCTACAGATGCAATACTTGCTAGCTTGAAGAAAAACTACTGATTTATTGTATTCTTCCACTTACGTTCTCGTAACTTCTAGTCTTTAAAGAATGAAATGGTCAGTGAGTGAACCCTTCCCAAGGATGTTAAGCAAATGAACAGGATACTTTTTCTTTTGACTGACTTGCCATTGGTCATTATGTCTTCCCACTTGCTATTACAAATTTGAGACTATTTGATAGTCTCTCCAGTGGAAGGAAATAACAAAATCCAAAAAAAACCAAATTGTATGGGTGGTGTTTTCTTCCTGTTGATCACTAAGTGGGATTGTGCTGTTAAAAGTGTAAATAAAAAAGCCAAGGAAATCACCCTTTAAAAGGATTTTGGAGTAGTACAGCAAGTGAGCTTCAAATTATTTGTTAGTATTGGTGAGCTGAGTTTCTCAAAAAGGCTGCAAGAATTAGCAGAAGGCAATCGTTGGGAAAATGTTATCTTTGTACTGACCAGTAACGTGGTGCCTGGGGTAAATAGTATTTCAGACAGAAATTTACTGTATCCACTGACTCAGGTGCTGAGAACTGGATATGGAGTAAATGTCATGAAGGCAAAAACTGCAGCACCAAATTTCAAGATTTCAGTAGAGATTATTAAATCTGCTTGGCATGGAAACATATTTGTGTCCTAGAACATGGTCTGAGCTCCTCTGGTCTCCTAATTAAAACCCCAAGTGACAGTGCCTGTGACAGTCCTGGAACACAATACCTCTGAATGTGCATGGATCTTGCATTTCATACTTCGTGTTATCCAAAGAGAAGTTGGGTAGACCTACTCCTCCCACACACACAATCTTCTGTGAGAAGACACTTCAGTGAGTCTTTTTCCTCTGGATTCTAAAAACAAAAGGCTTCAAGAAAGAACAGAGGGCTTTGATGTCAGACTTCTGCAGCATAAATGTCTGTGTTTCCTACAAAAGCAACAAATCATGGAAAAGACAAAGATCGTGGATCTATTGTAAAAGTGTTACATCACTCAAAAGACCTTTTTTCTTTTTTAAATACTCAAAATCTATAAAACAAAACCAGAAAACCATTTAATGTAGCTAAATTTGAGTATTGATTTCTCTGTGAGGGACAGATGAAAAAGGATATTTGTGTGATTGAGTATGTAATAGCAAAAGTATCCTCTCATCTGAAAGAGCAGACCTTTTGTTTCAACTTCTCTTTAATACTTAATACAGATATGCTGTACTAAACTAGGAGTTTATATGCAGATAGGTATTAGAAACATGGTTTATATAAATGGGCAACATTTGTCTTGCAAAGCTCCTCAGATATCATTCTGTCTAGGTACTGGAAAAAGTCAAGACAAGGACAAACTGCATAAATTCTTTTGAAACGTTAATTTTATTCTACAGGGAAATTGGTCTCTAAAGAGATTCAAGATGGACCGCCAAGGCGTGACACAAGTCTTGTCCCGCTTGTCTTACATATCTGCTCTGGGAATGATGACCAGGATCTCTTCTCAGTTCGAAAAGACCAGGAAAGTGAGTGGTCCTCGATCGCTGCAGCCATCTCAGTGGGGGATGCTCTGCCCTTCTGACACTCCTGAGGGAGAGGTGAGGAATTTCTGTTTTGGTTTCTGTGTTTCTTGTCCTGAGGAATGGAGACACTGTTTAATTTGAAGCAGGTGGTCCTCCATCAGAGGAATAATTCTGATGAGGAGGTTTCTGGAGAGGCTGTCCTCAGCCTGATAACACAACTTGTGTGTCTTCTGACATCCTACCTGTTTACATCCTGGTCCTCTTTACTATATTGCCTTTATTCTCCTGCATGGACTCTCTGGAAACAGTTCTGAAGTCATTTGGCTATATGAGAATGACATGAGGGCCCCCATTTTTGCAGTGGAACTACTTGCTCTCTTTTGATGAGAGCAGCAAGAGAGGAGTCCTAAACCCCTCTCCCTTCGTTCTGTAATAAACATTCTGTTTTGAAGTTGCAGCATCAACCTGCAATGTTTCTGGAAACATGTATTTCTTTAGCCATTATCTTGAGGAAGAAAACCATCTTTGTATGTATTTCAACCAAAGAATTTATTCTGACAGTCTTCTTTTGGTTTGCTTTGCTTTCCTTTTTTTTCTCAATAGAAGATACTTGGGGGGAACTCTGAGCTTTATGGATAAATCAATATGAAGTAGTCTCATTAAGCAGCTGATATAAAATTGCACTGTATAAGATAGTTTTTCATTGAAAAATGTTAATGTTTGTGTTAGAACATACAGGATACCTGGCAAATTGATAAATAGACTGATCTTGTATTTCCATTATGTTGCTGAGTAATTGAAGAGAGAAATATAGGGTTATACCTGGCTGGTTAACTTAAAATCTACTTCAGTGCCTGTGTTTTTATTAGTTTGTAAGTGCTAAAGCATTACATTTTAGTGTGATATAGAAAATTCTACTTTTGTCCCCTCCAGATTTTTAGGGTAATTAATTTGTTTAATTTCTTTCACTTTAAATTTCATCATCTTTTTGTTTTTGTCAGTCATAAGTACAGTTTGGGGAGGAAAATGTACATAGGAAGAGAAAGGATAAAATATGTGGGTTTTGTATTTGTTTTTTTTCCTAGGCCTGTGGTTTGGTTAAAAACCTGGCCCTCATGACTCATATTACTACGGATATGGAAGATGGCCCAATTATTAAATTAGCCAGTAATCTTGGAGTTGAAGATGTCAACTTGCTCTGTGGTGAAGAACTTTCATACCCAAATGTGTTCCTGGTTTTCCTTAATGGTATGTTACTTTTCAGCAGTCCTGACTGATTTGTTGCTGATGGAGAGTTAGGCTTCAGAAACCCTCCATCAGTTCTTGGAGCACAGTCAACTGCAGATGCTGCTTTCCACGTGCAAATCATTTCCTCTGTAAATATTTTGATAGGGTTGGGCAAAGTAGACAGGCCAGATGATGACACTTAGTTGCATGAAGTTGTGTCTTCAGAACTCTGAGTGCAGATGTGTGTAGCTGGGAAATTGAAGCTTTCTCCAATTTCAGCCCTGTTTTTAAGCTCACTTGCATAAATAGACACAAAAATATGTACAGTGAACTACAGGGGTTTTTTTTTGGTTTTTCAGATATTGGCCAAAGGAGGTGCCGTTAGTAAAGTACTTTTAAAAGAAAATAACTGTTAAATTTGTAATAAATTTACAAATTCAGATCTTCATTTACAGGAAGTATTTAGTTTTTTGTAATCTTTATATGTTTTTATATGTATTCGTGCACTTTAAAGTGCCTTAAAAACAGAAAGGAAACATCAAAACATCAATTGGTTACAAAGTTTAGCAGTGCTAGTTTCTTTAAAATTACGTTTGAAGGGGCATCTTGCTTTGTGCATGATTAGAAAAATTAGACCTGGGAAAACAAGCCTTTCTTCTTTGTTATAAAGGGATGATTTGGCACACGTGCTTTGCATCTGCACATTCATGTTCGTTTTACAACTGATCTTACAGTGTTACTAAAACAACAGGTACTATGGTATCAGATTTCAAAATACTGACATTTTTAAAACTACAATTGTGATTTCAAAATAGCCTTTTGTCAGCAGCATCCACTTCCAGGGACTAGTGTGTAACGTCTGTCACCACAGAGAAGTTCTCCGTTTACCCTTGAAATAAACCTCAGTTGTTCTTCAACCCTGCCTTTTCCCAGTAACATAAAAGCAACACTTGACCAAGCTGCATTCCTTTGCTCTGCTTTTCTGTAGCAGTATGTTAAAGATAAGGTTCAGTGAAACCACATGCACTCTCTTCTGTCTTTTTTTATGGTCCAGAGGGGAGTGCAGAGCCAAAATATTGGACTCTTCCTTCACAAGCTCAGTGCAGTACAGAACAAGATAGTATGTTCCCAAATGTAGATGAATTAGTACTAAGTGAGGCAAGCCAAGTTACTGTTCAATCCACTGGTTTGTGGGTTTAATCCATAAAAAATTCTAACTTGTGGATAGCTGACTTGATCCTGATTTGAACTTTCGACCTAAGAAGGCAGATGATCGGTTAAGTACAAATTGTTTCTGTTGTCTTACAAGCTCACCCTTTGTCTTCTTTAAAGTTTGTAAAATGTGATCACAGTTATTTGTTTTATATATTAAGATTACTTTAGTCAGATGACTCTTTAAATTACTTTTACTCTCTTGTTTGTTCATTGTGCATCAGAATACTTACGTGTGAGCTGAAGTGCCCTGCTAAGATAGCTGAGTTGAGCTAAGTACCTGAAAGAGAAATTCCGGTGCTGTTGTGAGTGATTGCATATATCAAAATATCAGGACTTTCTAAAATTTCTGACAAGGCAGCAGAGCAGTTCCTTGGTCTGTTCTTGCAAACCTTGAATCCATTTCAGTGTAGGTGAAATTGCAGACTTCAGAGTTGTTAACTTTGCACCGACTGATGAATGGGCACCGAAGCAGAAGCATACTTGAAGAAAGCTGAAGATGCACATCATTTGGTTTCTCAAGCTGTTTGGAAGCATGCAGGTTGATGACTTGTGAAATTCTGACAATTCTGAATTGAGAGGAAAAAAGAGCCAATTCTTACTCATGTTAGAGAAGGGAAATTTTACAACAACTCATTATTTGCAAGAAGCAGGAAGTACTTCTGTGCATGTTACACATGACCAGAATTTGTAAACAGAGTTTTGGATGTGCAAAGGATGCACCAGGTGTTTCTTCTCTCTCTGAACAGGTAACATCCTTGGTGTCATACGTGATCACCAGAAATTAGTCAACACCTTTCGGATAATGCGTCGAGCGGGTTATATCAACGAATTTGTTTCCATCTCTACAAATCTGTCTGACAGATGTGTCTACATCTCCTCTGATGGAGGGAGATTGTGCAGGTAAAGTTCTCATCAGAATTACCTCACTACTGAACTGGTTATAAACACTGCTCTATGCGCTGTAAATACACTGGGCTAAGACTTTCACAAGAACAGATTGAAGCAAATTCAGTAAGACTTGAGCATCTCTTTGCTCCTTAAATTGCCCTGATTCAAAACAGACAGAGGCTGGAAGAAGCAGAACAGGTTAATGAATATATGCATATTTTAGCATTGCCTGGCTGTGTGCGTATTCTGTGTGTACTTCAACAAAGCAGCTGTCACCACTACTGGTGGCATTCCACTTTATTAATTAAATGAATCTCAGAGCATGTTGAAAGCAGTTTGAGGCATGTCAGAGGCTCCAAAATACTAAATGTACAAACTATCAATTAGTCACACCTGGTCAAGACATCCAGAGTAGGGGCATATTCAGTGGCAGAGAAATTACTTTTCCAGTCAGGGCTAATATATGTCATTTGGGAGATGGCAGTAAAGCTTCCAATTTTTAAAATAAAAGCAAGGGGAATCATGTGGATTTGCAAGGCTTTACCGAGTTTGCTTTGTGGCACCCCTCACCCTGCAATTGTTCAGATATCCCTATCAACCATTTAGAAGTGCTTATTAGTCTTCTAACAGTTATTTAGACTTCAGAGGGGACTCCACAAGTATCTTGTAGCTATTTGCTGCTCTTTATAAAAGCAACTTGTCCAAATAGCAACAGCCCTTGACATTGCCTTCTTGCATGCCATCCTTTGTGCCAGTGTTTTTGTGTGGTAGGGAAGCCTTCAGAGATCCATGTGCTGTTGAAATTTATGGATTCATCAGAGATCCCCCATAGTAAATGCCTGTACTTTACATCATGTAGGCAATGACAGAATGCAACCTTGCATGTGGACACTTGAGCACAAACTGTTCACTTGCTGTTCTATAAAATCCCTGCAATAACCATGGTACTAAATGCTATTCGTAGCTTCGTAGGTTGGGAAATCTCACATCTTTTAAAGCCATCATCAAAATCTATAGGTGAAACTTAGAAAATTTTAAAGATTTAAAGGGGAATAAAATGGCTTTCACGTCAAAATTTAAGGCTCGATTTTCTGATACACTTTTAAAGTTATATCAAACTAAGGTCTGAATAGTTACTGATTGTATTTATGTGGATTTATCAGTTAAAGGTTGATAAATTTTTTAAATAGTTTATAGAATAGGTTGTGCATAGTCAGGGTTCTTACTGTAAGTATAAATTAAGTTACCTGCCTATGTATTTGCTATGGTAATCCCTTTTTTTTTTTCTTCTTTTTTTATTTTTTTTATTTCAAGTATAAATTAAGTTACCTGCCTAAGTATTTGCTATGGTAATCCCTTTTTTTTTTCTTCTTTTTTTATTTTTTTTATTTCAGGCCTTACATAATTGTCAAGAAGCAAAAACCTGCAGTTACAAATAAGCATATGGAAGAACTGGCTCAGGGATACAGGTACACAATTCCAGCAGACCATATTCGTCTTCACCAAGTAAATACTGTGTGGAGATAGGTCAGTCAGTCAGTATTTCACAGTCTTGGGGTTAGCTAATTAGGGAATTCTGCTCTCCTATATAAATTCATCATCTCTGTACTGGAGATTTTCTGTTTAAAGTCAAATTAAGGCCAGTGGTCTTATTTTGTTACTGCTGTGAGATTTGGTAGGTACACAGAATAAATACATCTTACAGCCTCATCTTTCTGCAGGTGGAAGGTTTGAGGTAGTATCATCCTTCTCCCGACTGAAAAACACCTCACAGGAGTATCAACTTGATTGCCCTAAATTAGGCACATTCCGAGTTTTTGGAAGTCCTTGCGAATTCTTAGTTTGTGTATTTTAAGAAAACCACACTTAGAGAAAGGCATTTAAATTTAGCCTAACTAAATTTCAAAAAACCATCATAAAAAAATCTCTCATCATGATTATCCCTATATTTGCCTACATTTACAGTGATGATGAGTACATATGGGAAGATTTTATTGAGTTGTTCAAGTAAGTAACATTCACCTGTCAGACTGTGAAGCAGTGAATGGGCAACAGGATTAATTTAAAAAATACATTTTTCTTCAATATGTAATGTGCACAGAACTATACATGTAGAAGTATTTATTTGGTTTAACTTTACATATTACATTCCTTTAATATATGTACTAAGTATTTTATGCTTGCAAAAATATGAGACAGTACTTCTAGTGTAATTTTTAATTTATCTGTAGGAATTTTGAAGACTTCTTGCATGAGGGCCTCGTCGAATATTTGGATGTGAATGAAGAAAATGACTGTAACATTGCACTGTATGAAAATACAATCAATAAGTAAGTACACATTCAGTAACTGGTACTGGAAAAACTTTCATAGGGTAACTCTCAGAAATGCAAACATATAAATAATGTTACTGTTTCCACATGTACACACTGCTCCCTTGCTAGTGGTTGAAACTACTCCAGATGAAAGCTAAAGAAAGAAAGAAATCTGTCTGCACACATCCTAAATTATCCATGGCAAGTTACAAAAAATGGTTTAGGTTTTGGGAGATCTATTCCTGTTACTTACTCTCAAAAATATTAAATACTTAAAGGTATATTATTTCTTTCTCTGAATGTGGCGCTTTTTTTTTTGTTCATTGGACTGCTCATCATAAGTAATTTTATCCAGTAGGTATCCAGAAGGCAAATGGTTCCACATGTTATTTGATTATGTTAGCATATCAAGGTTGTTGTTTGGAAATTTCTCTTCTGGCTGTAGAGGGACCCTAGACACCCACTTTACAATAAGTGAAGTGCTGGAATGAGACCTTTCCTTTGACTTTTGGATGTAAAATAGGCCCTGATAAAAATATCTGCATCATTCTGTGTATTCTTTACCACATGTCTTAAGATCATTTTTGGTATGTGATTTTAATTCAGAAAGGTTTCCAGATCTGTTATGTTTTCCACATATCTGAAGGACCTGCTTCTTTTTTTTTTTCCACTCCTGTTTTCTGACTGTGGTTAAAGAGCCCACATTAAAGGAAGGATTCTTTTAAAATTTTAATTCCTCCTATCTTTTTAATGATTTTTAATGTTTCTCTGATAATATCCTGTAAACTGCAGGCTGCATATGAAATGCTAGAAATTATCTCCATGAAATGTTTGATCAGTAGATTTATGCAGAAATTTCTTTTTCTAAATAATCTGTCCTGGTCAAGTACACCTGGAAGCTAATAGAAATACATCATTGATTTCAGTGGAGCTAGATGAGACCTTCAATTATCTTTAACCTTTGCTAAATGTAATGCATTAACTCTGCTAATTAAATTGCATTGCTCCTACCCAGGCTTTTGAAGACTTCATCACTTTAAGAAATTACTCTTGCATGCTCTTGACTGAGTTCTGTATACATGAGCAAAGGAGAGTGCACACAATTGCTGTCATTTGTGCCAAAATAAATAACTTCCACAAAGCACCAGAGCTGAAAGTTTAAGTTACAGGACAACTGACTCAGCTAGGAAGGTTAATGGGAGTGCATCATATGAAATCACTGTTTAGTCCAAAAGAGGAGGAGAAAGTGAAGTTCCAGTAGACCAGTGTGAGGAAATGACTCCACAACAACTGCCAGGAAGCTCAGAAGATTCTTACATTGTCCATCAATTGTTTTGAGTTTGGCTTCAGTGCTAACAGTGCCCTAAGTATCTGAGGTTGCATCGTATGAGCACATTGCTCCTTATGTTTGGTAATGATATTCCCTACATCCTTAACAGTTGAGTTGTGTACCCCCTTTCCCTGGATGATCATCTTGTGTTTTAAATGGTGTGACCATGTTGGTACAACTTGTTCTGGTAGTGCAACTGATACAACCCACTATTGTAAATATCCCACTAACACTCCTGCTTTTGTAATATAGGCTTCTTTTAGCTACAGTATCCTCTCTTTATTCTTCCAATCCAATTAGAGGGGTTTTCTTGGAAGTATTTGACTCTTGATGCATTCAGTTTCTTCTTTACACATTTGTAACTCTGCTTTTCAAACTTTTCAAGCTGCCTTTCTTTCTTGGGCCTTGTTCCAGCAGTGGCATTTTTGACCTGCAGAAATTGAACTGCCCTGTAAAGTTTGAAGGTCTCCCACTAGCACTGTGGAATACTTCATGTGCTAGTAGGATCTGTGTAGGTTGCATCGTCTTTGGTTGAAATAGGATTGACCTCACTGGAAGAAGACTTGTGTTGAGTACCCTGTATGCAGATGTATATCTGGTTCCATGCACTTGTACCCACTGAAGAAATTTGCAAACTTCACTATCAGTAAGTCTCAAGCCTCTGGTTTTACTGTCTGAAAAGTGTCAGCAGTTCTGTTAAGTTCTGCAAAATGGGGGAGCAGTCTCTGCTTCAAGTTTGCTACTTGTTCTTGAGACCATTCTGCAATTACTTGACTGCAATTTGGGTTCTCCCATAAGTATTTTCTTAAGACAGGCTTTAGTTAACATCGCAGCTTTTTGTCAAGTGGAGAAAAATAGTGGCTGTCCTCTGGCCAGCAGGTGATTTTTAGGTTGCTCAGGTGTACTTGTGATTTATAAAGATTTCTAGGACTGATAGATAGCTTTGTTGGCATACTCCTTAGGATTTCCAGATCTATTTTTTTTCAGCTTTCAGATTTCATTATTCTTCCAGTAGTACATATGTTGTTTGTCCAAGTTCCTGCTGGCACTTGTCTTCAGTCTGTATGTGCTTGTGGGTAATTCCTTAGCCTTTGTGAGCTTACTGTGCTTAGCTGTCTTTTGACTGTTGCCATAATAAAGACTTTTGAGTCACTTCTTTGGCAAGGTCCTAAAGTTTAGTAATCAAAGTAATTTATTTAAATAATTAAAAGAAAGTCTTCCAAAAGACTTCCAAGAGAAGTCAAACATTAAAGATGGGATTTTCAGAATGCATTGGGTTTAGATGACTGGGAGAAGCAATGTATGCATAAACCCAAGCTCTCTGTAATAAATCCAGGACATAAAAGACAGGCTTTGAATAGGTTTAGTTATAATCATCTGTATTTCATAATTCCCCGCTTCCTAATTACTTATCTTGATTTAAATTCGTGTCTGCTCCAACCAAGCATTATTGTACACTTCATCGTTAGTTATTAATCTCTCCACTTGCATCCCAATGCATGCTATGGTCTGTCTTTATTGAGCAGGACTTTCTCTTCTGAAGCTCATGCCAGGTAGAACAAATTGTCTCTCTGTCTTACTCGTTTTCCCTGTCTTTTTACTTCTCATCGATACTGTCTTTTAATAACATAATCACTTCCAAAATATTTGCAGAGCTTTTCAAGTAGTGTTATATTATGTCATGTAGCCATGGCACTGGATCTGGTTTGGAGACAGATGTTTTCTCTTTAACTGATATAACTGACCTTGGAAAACTAAAACAGTTTTTTTAATACCTGAATCTGTTGTGCTCTTCCTTCTTCCATCTCCCCAGTGGATTTCTGGATCTCTGAGATTAGTAATTTGATGCAGAGGGCTCTCATTACATGAGAAGACATTCCTTAAGGCATTTTGGGTCTTACTGTATAAACTGATGTTTTATTGTCTTACTCAGCTCCCTCAGGTTGTTGTTATCTGGAGGCTTTTCCTCCATTGTGGAATTTCATAAATCCTGATTTATTTCTCCTTCATTTCTTTTCATGTGGAAACACTTAAAGCCAAAAGAAAGTTGTTGGGTTTTTGTAATAAAAATAAAAATCCTGTAGTGAATCCATGTTTTGAGGTCCTACTGACTTACATTCTCCTGAACAGAATTGAATTTGAAGTGTTATGAGATATTGCTGACTTAAATAAATTCTACAGATCTTGTTTGTTCACAAGCCTGCCATAATTGGTACTATTTCTTTTAAGAGATACAACCCATTTGGAGATTGAGCCTTTCACACTTCTGGGTGTGTGTGCTGGGCTGATTCCATATCCTCACCACAACCAGTCCCCAAGAAACACTTACCAGTGTGCCATGGGGAAACAAGCCATGGGTAAGACTTCATTTTTTATTCTTCTTTGAAATGTTATGTAGTTTTTGAAGCTGTGTAGCAAAAGTGACAAACAGAAAATCTTTCTTTCCTGGTTCACAGAAAAAACTTTGCTAGGAAAAGTGAAAGACCACTTCCCTGGCTTTGAGACAAAAAGAATTTACCTCTGGAAGTTGAAAAACTTAATGTGAAAAAAGTACCTGTGAGGTTTACTTCATGAAGACCATATCTGCAGATCTTAACACTTAAAAGAAAATTTTAATAAACTGGGACACTTTTGCTTTTTCTGTTGGGTTTTGTTGGAAATCATCCTGACTTTCAAGTTTTCAGCATATCTGCAGGATTGGCAGAGTGGGGATTTTTTTCTCTTTATGCTGCAATGTGCTGTGTGTTTCCAGACAAAAAAGAGTTAAAAAGTGTTCTCACAAAGAGAGACAGAGCACAGATTGAGGAGCATTTCCTTGACTGGTTGAGTAAGTGTCCTAAAAATAAATGTATCAGTAGTTAGCATTGATATCAGAGAACGAGAAGAATCAAGTGTGAAAGAGAGTGGTTACTTATTTGAACACTTTCTGCAGCCATAGTTTAGATTTTGGGCTTTTGCTGTTTTGCATGAAGAGGCTGAGTAATGGCTCAGCAAAGTGACTGAAACAAAACTAATTTTCTGATCACTTACTATTTCATTTGACAGTGTCATATCTGGTCATTAAAACCCAACTGTTTTGTAAATTTGCTGTTGGGGGTAATTGACAGCAGTTAAGTTCTAATCCTTTCTTTAATACTCAGCTAAACCAGTATTAAAGTGTCCAAGCCTATGGCCTGTGATCAAGGCAGAGTGAGTCCCAAGGAGAGCCTGAGCAGTCGTACATCAATTCAGACAGCTGCATTCAGACTGGTGCTCTACATGCCAGTTTCATGCCTTGAATTGATGGCTTCCTTGCAAGTTGGGAGCTACAGTAGCACAACTCTGTGTCATGAAGAAACTGCCACTTCAGTTAGGTTTACTAAAGCATTTATTTTGTGCTGTGTGCTCAAAGCTGAAACACTGCACCTTTTGTGAGACTTCTCCAGCAGAATTAATAGCAAAGTAACTGCCTTATGCTGAACTGTCATGTTGAGCACATGAAAATGGCAGAAAGTAGCAAGATGCATGTCCTCTATTTAATTTTTTTTTTAAAGGGTGGGTGGGTGGAAAGAGGAGCAATGCAATCTTTTTCCTTACAGTTCTCCCCCATCCCATTATCTTTCCCCCACCCCTGAGTCTCTATTTTATGACTATTAGTCTCAGAAGGTTTGGTTAGTTACCACACACAGTTAAGCAGGATCAGTGTGTACAGAAAGCCAATTCAGTATCTGTGGAGTTCTTTTGTAGTTTTCTGTGTGAAGGTTTTTTTCCCGTTTTGTTTTGAGTGTCATTTGCAATTCATTGTCTGTGTTTTCTGAGGTTGGTGTATTCAGCTGCTTTGACCCTAGGTCTTGCACATTTAGCTGCTTGGATACAATCCTCTGACGTTCCTGCTG
>NW_008238664.1:1558723-1599853 GCF_000691975.1 Corvus brachyrhynchos
TGCTGACGCTAGGAACACAAAAGCCATTGAATATCTTGAGCAATAAAAAAAGCCTTTGTTTCAGTTTGTTATGACAAAACACCTGACTCAAAGAATAAGCAGCTAGATAAAAGTAAATTTTAAAAGTTGGCACATGACTTGAGCTATATTTTGCTCTGTCTGAAGTGTCTGCAAACACCTGAAGCTTTTTGTAATAACTGCTTTAAAAAAACGCCACAATGAGTGGCAATACGTAGGGGCAGAGAAGATTTTTTTGTACACTTACCGATCAGATGAGACCTAGACGGTATTCCTGAAACATTGCACATACTTTTTTCTGTTTATTTTGGTGAAGAGATGTGATGTAGTGCTTCAAACTCCAACCTTTAAGTAACCATCCACTTTTTGTGCTTTCTTTCCTTGTACTGAAATTGCAGAGCAGCTCCTCGTCCAACACTGCCATGTGGAAAGTCTCATGTCCAAGTCCTCTGTGTCACTCCCTTGAGTGTCAAAACCTGGGGCAGTGCAGGGAGCCCCGGGGTTCAGGCTGGGAAAGGAGAGCCTTGTGCTTGTCAACACTGACCCCCACCCCCTCTGGCCGCATCACAGGGCTCTGCCAGCTGCTTTGGACAGTCTGTGAAAGCACAAGTAAATGGAGAGTGGACAGCAGAGATTCCAGTGAGGCCTGTAATCAAATGTTCCTGACAAGTGTTAGGTCCTAAAATATTAATGTTTCCTCAGGATAGCATTACATAGCCTGAAAAATACCTCCCTTTCATGGGTACATGAGTCATCTCGTTGGAGGACTAGGGCTGTGCTGAGTGACCAGACTGAATTTCAGTAAAATTAAATTGAAATTAAATCTCTCACTTTTGGCATAGATAATTTACCATATGTTGCAGGTTGAATTGTAAGACTGAGAGGAAGTTAGCTAGTAAATATAACAGCAGCTGCAAGGACCTCAGTTGAACATTCACATTTCAGTGCAAGGTTAACAGTTGTAGCTTAAAATCTCAGCAATATTTAAGATGAAAATACAAGAGTTTGTACTGTTTGCATTTAATGTGTTGGTGAAATAACGCTTAAGAGGATCAAAGGCTTCTACAGTTAGAGAAATAGTTCTAAATTGAGCTTTTTAATTCCATTAAGACATAAAAAAACAGTTTTACACATTGTACATCTGTGACTGTGTAAAAGCCTAATATGAGGAATGAAAACATACAGTTTTCCTGCCAGTAATCCCCCATATTGCACATGCACATGTGCTGCTGTGAAAGTGCTGGTGTGGGTACACAAAGCAAGCTGTACACTCAGAGCCCTACTGTGCACTGCAGCTTCAACCCAAATGGCATAACACAAGTCTTGACTAAGGAAAGGAAGGTTTGGGTGTTGATTGTTACTTTAGCCTCTGAAAGAAAAGGAAGTATTTGAGGGGACCAATGTAAGTGGGTGAGAGCTTTGTTGTAGAAGCTTATTGTGAAGCAAAAACTTTGATATTACAATGAAAAAGCCTCTTGCTGTATCATGTACATTCTGCTTTGCTTCTGTGAAGTAGGAAAGTCCTTTCTATGCTGCTCTGCTTCACACTGTAGCCAGCTGAATGCATTAAAATTGAGTTGAGAAGATAAATATACTTCAAGGAACTGAGTGCCGGGGGTTTTGGACAGTTGCAAAAGCTCTTTGGTGGACTGAGAGTCAGAGTCCTCCCAAATTTTGTACAGCTAGCCTAGAGGCAGAGAATCTAAACAAACCTTAAAGCAAAACCAGCTGTTGCTGGTCATCACAGCTGGATCTGGGTGTGCTGTGGCCACAGCTCTGTTCTGCCACTGCTCTCTGAGGAGTGTTTGTGCTCTGCGACACGATCTCGTTTTGACACCTCTCCTCTCCTCGGTAGTAGGCACAGAGGTACTGAGGCAGAAATGAGCCAAACTACTCCCCCCCCAGCCCCTCTAATTTACCCATAATCTTTTTAACCCACCCCTTAATCTTTCTACTTTGAAAGGAGTATTTCCAATACTTAATGTCCAGATCACTTAATGCATGTACTGTAACAATCTGTCTGACCTGAGTTGGAGTCCCCTCCACAAGGTTTATCGCAGCATTTAGAAACTGTACTTCTTCCTCTCTTGCTTTGTGCTCATGTAAAAGGACAGAATCATAGAAAATCCATGGTGAAAACAGAGGAAATACAGAATTAGAGCAATTCTTTTCTTGGCATGTGCAGTAATAGCCCTTTTGGCTCAAGTAGATTGATTTCTGTGTCCTTGTTAATTTTGATTGTACAGTTTAGTGTTGTAAGTAATACACCAGAGAATTGGATTAATGCTTATTTTAGCTGGCAGTTTGTTCTGGTGAGTTCTCAAAACTTTCAGCATCGGAATAACAATGCCTTGTTTATGCTAAATATCAGTAGGTAGTGTTTTTATAGTGATTATTTCACACTAAAGGATACTCAAATGATTCTTAAAAAGAAAAAAAAACCTGTCAGGAAACGGAAAAAAGGAAAGAATGCACACGTGCATTCACAATGTATCAAGTACTGAGAAAAGCAAGAAAATGATCTTTGTTGTATCCAGGTCAACCTTGTGTGTTTTGCTTTAACCAGGGCTAATTACCAATGAAAAAAATTGGTTCTTGCTGTTGGGCTAATTATAAATGCGAGTCATTGTGAGCAGGGTTTGTTATGGTGAACTTTAATTATACTTTACTTTTGCTTGGTTGTTTGGCTGGAGCAAACAAGGGCTCTGTTCTTTCAGAGAGAAAACAGAAATAAAGCTAGTGACTTCCTTCATTTCAGCGCCCACACAGAGGGCTCGTCCTAACACACCAGTCCTCTGAAGAGAGCTGCTGCTTTATTTGAAATAAGCAGATTGTGGTTTGAGGCTGTGGTTTGTTAGCCCAGTTTAGAGAAAGCATTATTTGTATAACCATTAAATCCTAGCAATTAGGAATAATACTGCTGATATATGGCATGCTTTTTGGCTAATTTATTTAATTTGTGCTCTAGAATCACTCTCTAACCAGTGTTTTTCCTGCTAGGATATCTGTCATTGATATATATGTATATGTTTTCCATTTGATACAGCATTCACCTCCTGAAGAATAGCCTGAATACAGTTCATTATTGAGGCTCACAATCTCAGTAATGTCAGTTGCTTCTGGCTCCCAGACAGTAGCAGTTCTGTTAGGCTTATCTGAACTGCTGAGAAAAATGCCAGTTTTGAAATACGTGAAACATTTGTAAAGAAATCATTTGTGTTACCTGAAATATGTAAAAGTGTCATCTGAAATCCTTGATGTATAGAGGACTTCCACAGATTGTTACTGGGGTGTAAAGGACACCCTTAAAGTGTAAAAGATGGGTAAAACTGGTGCTCCAGACCTCATCCTGTCTTAGCATCCCTAACCAGTGAACCATAGCAGGTACAGCATCTCAGAGGAGAAAAAAATTGCAAGCGTTTTGAAAGTGATGTTTGGCGTGACTTTCTCTTGGAAAGAGTTCTCTCAACACCAGGAAAATGTACCTATCTGTGAAACATTTAAACTGAGCTTCACTGCAACCTATCCTGAAAGGACACAAATTATTCATTCTAGATACAGAGGGGGAAAATGGTCTAAACCTCTTAAGTTTTTAATTTGTAAGCATATTTTCTTATCTGTATACTAGGAAAGCAGGGGTTTTGAGTCAAAAGTAGAATGGGAACAATGTCTAATTGAATTCTAAGCTAATATCAGAGATAGTGGGGCCTTCAGGTGGTGGGCCTTGCAGGGTGGGACTGCAAAGGTCTTCAGTGTTGAGGAATCCAGGCCCTACCAGCTTGTGTCTTACTGGAGACAAAAAAATACTTTTCATGGATGATTATCCAAGAAAAAGACAGAAAAGCAACTGCTAAAAAGCAAGAGACAAGTAAAGCCTGTCAACTCTGCCAGATTTTTCTTGTCATTTGAAAATGCTGTGCCCACGTCATTGAATCTACTTTCTAGAACCAGGGAAAGTCCAGGCCAGCTGTAACAGTTCATTTTCAGATGGTAGCTGTTGAGCTCTCTCTCCATTCTTGTCCTTGGGAATTTCTGTTGTGGTTTAGGAGAGAGAGCTTAGTGCTAAGGACCGGATAGGTCTTTGGAAATGGTTTTATAGTTTGATTTTCTAGACATTTTATGTAAATGGGAATTGCAAGTAGGTGCATGTAAAATGTGAAGCTGACCTCCCTAGTGAGCAGATTTGTGTTCAGATGTGCTTCCTGGCTATGTGAAGTCTTCCTTATACACTGACTGCCTTGACCTTTCCAAGAAAGCAGCCAGACTCTGAAATTGCAGGAGAAAATGGAAGGGTTTTGAAAGACTTACATCCTAAGCACAAGTACTGCAGAATATTTAGCACTTAAAACTTTAAAATGTTAACTTTTCAGACTGTAATTTCTGAATTGCTTAGAGACATAGCCTAGTCTTGGTACAGCAAACTCCAATAACATATGATTGCCTTAACTTTTGTTCTGCTACACAACGGTTTATGTTTCCCTGCTGGGTGTTAATTATTTTTTCCTCAGATTTCAGGAGACACTTTGGCATTCTGATGGGACAGGGCCAAAAATTTCAGTCTCAAGCTGGGAGGTCTATACAAAAGGTTGAATTCTGAACTGTAAATTTAAAATTAATTTCATGTAAAAAGACAAATATATTACGAGTAGACTTCGACTGTAGTCTTTCTATCAATGATGCTTCTAATTTCAGAAAATAAATCAGACTTGGCTGCTGCTAGTGGTGTGCTTTGTTAATACTTTGTCACATTCTAACACAGGCTGCTGTTGAACTAATTATTGCCCAAAAAAGGAAGGAAATGTGATGTTGAGGATGAAGAGCTTGATCCACAGTTTCTCTTGAACTCGGCAATAGTCTTTCTGTTGATTCTCATGAAATTTTGGATCAGGTCTCTGAAAGACAAGTTGAACTCCACAAAAAAACCCAAACCTGGTGGCTATGAGAACAATAAAAGGAAACTTCATACTTGCAGGATTCAGTGTTGTGATTAAAAAAAACCATCTTATTTGCATTTAGTCAAACAGCTTTTATTTCTTTTGTTATTGTTCTTTTTATATTGATGTTTAGTTTTTTCCTCTTTAAGAGAAAATGAATAATTCTTCTGGAAGCTTAAATTAAGAAACTACTTGTATATTTATTTAAATATAATAATGTAAAGTTGTTTTGGTTTGGATTCTTTTATTATTTTTCCCCTTCTTTTCTTGAAGGATTTCTGTGTGATTTTAATTAATTTGCTTTTTGGTGATTTTTTACCCAAAACATTTCTAGAATAGTCACTAATGTTCACTGCTTTTGTTTTTCTTTTACATGCAGGTACTATTGGATACAACCAAAGAAACAGGATAGATACTCTGATGTATCTGCTAGCCTATCCACAGAAGCCAATGGTAAAAACAAAAACAATAGAACTGATAGATTTTGAGAAACTCCCTGCTGGACAGAATGCCACAGTCGCTGTGATGAGCTACAGTGGCTATGATATTGAAGATGCTCTTGTCTTAAATAAGGCCTCTTTGGACAGAGGTAAGATCCATCAACTTTTTCCCACTTCTCCAGTGTGTGTTCCAATACATATTCTTATAAACTTGTTTTCTCCTTGTTTTATCCTTTAGTAACTTTTATTGCAGTTACGAGCATTAGATCTCCAGTTAAGAAATTGAATTCCCAAACTGCTTTGAATGCTTTTGTTTGTTTTCTGTATTAGTGATTGTAACTCCATGCATACAGTAGTGTGGTGAAGTTGCCAACATGCATATAAACTTCTGAGTCAGGATATTATAAGACAAAAAGGCTAACTTCTGACCTCAAATAAAAAAGTGTAAGTACTTAGTTTACCAAAAGCATAAGGCATGAGTTAATCTGTTCTGTTGGGCTTGCTTTTTAGATGGTTGCCTGAACCTTTGTTCATTACTAACAGAGAGGTCTCATTATTTCCACCAGTAACAAAAGCAGTAGATGAAATTAGACTTGTGAATGTATTTAGGAAAGGAATACAACCCGAGGCAGTTTGTATCTTTGGGAACTTGGTGTTCTGAGGGTGCAATAGCAGTATTGCCTACTTTCTGAGAGAAAATAATAGTATTGTCTAAAGCAAAATAATCTAGTGTTTATGCAGAGCCAAATTAATTAACCTGCTTCCTTAAAATACCAAATCTGTGGTGCAGTGTATGTACTAAAAGTACATAAGTACCAAAGGGAAGGTTAACTAACAGGGGCCCATGTCTGTGTAGGTCTAGCCTGTCTCGCGCTCTCTATACTTCTTCAGCACTTCGTGTTAATGCTGCTGAGGGCTGGAGGAGAGTTGCCTGAAAACTTAGTCTCTCTTCTCTCCCTTTTCTAAATAAATTCCTATGAGAGCAGGCGTAGTGCAGTGATCAAATTGGTTTTAGTTTCGGGTGGCCAAAATCAGATTCTTCCATCACTTTATTCCCCCCCTGCCCAGCTCCCTTCCTCCTAGTTGCTAGGCAGCAATAATAGTATTCCTAGACATGTATCTTTGGCATTAATGTCTGCTGCATTTAATTTATGCCTCCTTTTCTAAAACAACAACAGGCATGATTTAAAACTGAATGTTTTCTTTTCTGGTAGACTGGTAACATTTAACAGGGACTGTGGTGCTTGTCAGGAATTACTTGACATAATCTAAAGATATAGATGTACTGTATGTGGCCACAACCATCTTTCAAATGAACTAAAATAATGCAGGATTATTAGCAAGCCTTGCTCTTGGCTCTCTGTAATTCTAAATGTGATTAAAGTCTTTAGTATTGTGGTTAGTTGCTGTACTTGTAGAGAAATTCCAGAGATTCTACTTTTCTCATCTAAAGCCCAAAACCTGTTATTTTGTAATAACAGGTAATTCAGAATTCTTTCAGCTGAGGGAAAAAAGAGTAATGGGTTGATTATACTAAACACTTGGTCAGTACTTTCCTGGTAGGCTATCTTATGCCAGCCACAAACACGAGTAAAAGTTCAGGTTTCTTAGACCTCATGAAAGGAAGGGGTGCTGCTCTCCCCCTGTTACAGTCTCCTCTCCCATGTTACATCTTCCTGGAGACCACAAAAACGATTCAAGAGAAATGATGTGTGCATGTATGTGCAGAGATACAGAGGCAGATTAGCACAGTTCAGGATTAGACTGTAGTGCAGTATCTAAAAAAAAGCAGCATACATGATCTGATGTTTAAATTGTGCACTACTAGGTACCCATGTACAACGTTATGCATATTCAAGCTAATGAATAATCTAACTAATGAAAAATATTTCATATTCTGTAGCTCAGCAGGTGGATCAGACTTCTTGGTTCATTCTGATCATGTGTTCTAAAGGATCTTTGAACTCCTAGGCAGATGAGTTTGTGTTCCATTTTAGGTTTCGGGAGGTGTCTTGTGTACAAGAATGCCAAGTGTACGCTGAAGCGTTACACAAACCAGACATTTGATAAAGTGATGGGGCCGATGCTGGATGCAGCTACTCGTAAACCAATCTGGCGCCACGAGATTTTAGATGCTGATGGTATCTGCTCTCCAGGTAGGTCAGACTGTATGTTCACTCATGGCATGGTCATTGTCTAAGTGGAAATTAATGTTCTGTCAGTATTTCCTGTGCACCTTGTTTTATACTTAGCGTTTGGGGAGTTTTTTTGTCTTGAAGATGACACCATTGTAATGGAAAATTTTAAAAAGTTGGTTCCTGAAAGCAGCATGTTACCAGTCATTGGTGGGGGGTGGGAGTGGTTTATGCATGAAAAAAGGTAGCTTTATACTTAAGTAGAAGAGTAAGTCTTCAATAATGTGAATCTACTGAAGCGTTAGAATTTGTATTGTTATATTCCCAAACTGGCAAGTTTTTAGTACCGTAGCTTTTTCCTGTTTGTCTGTCATGTACTGTTGTTTCCATAAGGATAGAGATAGATTTCTTATTATTTTGATTTCATGTATCAAAATCTCCTAGCAAGATATCAGTGAATGCAGTTGTTTGAGGAAGTAAAACCTTGTGGTTTTAACACTTTAGAAAGATGTTTTGAGAGAGATAAGAAAATAAATAAATAGAAATACAAAGATAGGTGTATGACTTTTCAGCAGTAATAGATTTGAGAAAGAATCCTCCCATACTGTCATCCTTTAGTTAGAAAATGGCTTAATAGATCTGCTAAGATCTAGTAAGAAATGTGTCTTAAAGGGCACTAAACTTAATTCCATTATAGTAGCACAATTGGGTCAATTTTGCTCTTCAACACATCACAATGGAGCTTTCAAAGTTAATTAAGAAAAAAGGCAAGAATCTTCTGAAGTATTGGATAGATAGGACTGGGCTGGACTCCAGACTGAGACTGTTCTCAGCATGTAGGTAAAAACCTATTTGAGATAGTTCATGTGGACAGAAGAGAAACAGGCTGAAGTTCAGTGTAATTTAGTGGAGGAGGTGGGAGGTAGGTACTTGGTGTGCAGTTGTATCATTGGGCATCTTACTGATCTGGTTTTCAATATAAAGGGCAGGATAGGGGAATGGAGCAGGGAAAAGCTGTGTATGACACCAGTATCAATAGAAATATGTAAATGCAAGGAGAGATTGAGAGTAGTCTTGCACAGCTCACTGTGGAATGGTGGGCTGTCCCAAATTTAGGTGTGAATTTCTAAAATTTGTCATTTAAAGTGTTCCCTGTTAATTTTCTCCATACTTAGAGCAGATGACTTCAGATGGTTTTGTGCAGTCTTTTGACCCAGGGTATGGTGAATAGCTGTTCTCATAGTGCACCCAGCATGCTAGCTGTTCGGATTTGGTTTACCAAAGAAAGCTGGTTTAGTGATTCTCTTACCATTCAATATTTAATAAAATAACAGAGCATACTTCTTGGGCATATTCCTCCCAATTTGTCTTCCATCTTACATTTTTTTTAAAAGCTTGAAATATATTTCTAACACAGACACATTTTCATGGTGCTTTTTCTTCTTGTTCTCTGTAGGTGAAAAAGTAGAAAATAAGCAAGTCCTTGTGAACAAATCTATGCCAACTGTGACCCAGACACCTCTGGAAGGAAGCAGTGTGCCTCAGCAGCCACAGTACAAAGATGTGCCAGTAACGTATGTTACAATATAACTTTAGAGCTGGGCAAATTACATGAAGGAGAGAGGTGTTTGAGAAAATATTCAATTCTAGAAAACTCCCTTCTTCAACTATAACTATATTTGGCTTTTGTTTGTTTAATGGAAGATCAAGAAATTTGCAATATATGAGAAAGTTTTTGCTGTCAAGAAGAGCCCATGTGAAAAAAAATATACCTTGTTCTTTACAAGTTCAGCTTAATTCTCCCTTAGTTCCTATTGTAGCTCTTAATTTTTTTTTTTTCCAGAAATATGCTATACTCTGGAACTTATATGTAAGCATATATACATAAACATATATATATATATATATGTATATATATATATAAAATCTTTTCCCCCCATATGTAAGTTCCATAAAGATTACAGTTTGGTCAGGAGCCTACCAAGATAGTATAATACAGATAGTTGTCTGTAACTTGTGTTTGGTTCATCAAAATAAAATTAATGTTCTGGCTTCTTTTACTAGCTACAAAGGCGCCACTGATTCTTACATTGAAAAAGTAATGATTTCATCAAATGCCGAAGATGCTTTCTTGATCAAAATGTTGCTGAGGCAAACCAGACGTCCAGAAATTGGAGATAAATTTAGCAGTCGTCATGGGCAGAAAGGTAAAGGACACATTTAATAAAAATAAATTCATGTTGTATATGCCTACTATACATACATAATATCATCATGTGTGTTTCCATTGATTGGTTCAGATCTTTTATGAATACAGTGATAGAAGCCCGTATCCCTTTTTTTGATTAAGTTCACCTAATTTAGCAATGATGTTACTGAAACAGAGAAGTATTGGCAAAAACAACTCTCAGTTGATCTATGAATCTGGAAAATACAGCAGTTGCCCATTTTAAACAAGAACAGGTTTTGAGGTTTGGTTGGGCTTTTTTCCTAAGTGAGAATTTGGGTTTAGGTGATAGATTTGTCAGTGGGTTATCAAGGGAGAGACTGGAGAGATTCTGAATGGACAGAAAAGATGAGAGATGAAACTGAGGTGTTTGCAGGTCGGTACAGACGTTCTGCTCTAAAGGCAAGACTGCAGGTAGATAGCTCAGGACCATGGTGTAAAAGGGAAGCAAATCAGGAACACAACTAGGAGTGCACCAGCAGAGAGCAGAAAGAAAGGGAGAATGTTTTTTAAAAATACACCTGGGACGTGATCTGGAGCACCTCTGGATCTTCAAACCAAAACCTGAAAATGAGTACCTACTAGGAAGCTGTTGGTGGCATGCAGTTCTCAAGTTCTAATGTTACTAGGAAAATGAAAATCAGGAACCTTCTTCCATATCTGCTGAAAAAAAGCAGTGAACTACCTTTGACCTGAATGTAAAAAAATATGAGTCTCAGATCATCCTCTGAATCTCAAAAGAGTTGGAAGAGTGTTAAGAAAGAAGTGACTGAAAACAGTCTGACTGTAACCAACTTAAAAGCATGTTTTGTTCCTATTGGTGTCAGTGTGGGACAGGTTTTGACACGTTCTCATCATTCTGTAGTCTTGGAAAATCGAGATTTGTAGTATTCACAGCATGACCTTCTGCCTTAGTGTATGTGCCGTGCTATTACCTGAGCGTTGTTAAATGTTCAGGTCTTATTTTGGCTTGAGAACATTCCTTGGTCTCTTGTCAGATGTGATGGAGAGGCAAAGAGGTTGATATTACCAAATCCTTTCTACTGCAGCCTGTACACCCCTTGTGATCCTGTCTTAATAACTACTGGCCAGGTGTAACTGAAGTGAAAGGCTGCATCCTTGTCATGAGATACAGAGCTAACCACAGTAATCCACATTTCTGTAGTGTCCAGGTTAGGTGGTCAGACATCTATCTACAGCAAACCTGTCAATCAGAAGAGGTAAAATGGGTGCAAAAGGCAGTAGTTGATCACAATGACAGCTGTTACTAGATGTTGCTTCAAGTTTGTGTGTTATCTGTTAAGAGTACCTAATACTTGCTAATACTTTCTCAGTACTTGCAGCTCCCTCCCAGGTCACTTGTAATTCCACAGTGTTTTTCCACAGACCCACAAAACTGGTTTTTGAAGCTCTGTGTTCTCAGGGAATACTTCCTTTGTTTCTGTTGTTACTAAGGAAGAGAAACTCTTCTGATAAGCATTGAAATATTTTTCTTGATTTTATATGGCTTTTGATCTAAAAATACAAAGCTATTCCCACAGAGTCCCCAAGTGATTTGGAAACCAGTACTGTTGAAGGTTTTAAAAAAGTAAAGATGCAGCAGTGCATACTTGACTTTCCTTATAAAATTGAGTCAAGTTCTTGCCCTACAGCCTTATAGGATAGTTTTGGTAAGTGAGGGGAGGAAGATCATTAGCTTTAGAGGCAAACAGAAAGAGTTGAGCAATTGGAATGGTTCAACTGCCCCATTCTTTCCTTTTCTTAAGGAAGATCCTCCTCCAGGAAAATTTTGTGTAGATTCTCTTTCAAATACTTATTTAGTCTCATACACGGTGAAGTTGTGCAGTGCTTAAAAGCCTGTGAGCACTGTTAGAGCAGCACCTATTTCTTGATGTAGCTTTGTCTAATTGGACCCTTCTCCTTATAAGTGGTATGCATTTTAGCATTTTAGCAGCAAGTTATTATATAACAGTACAATCAGTACTGTGCAGGACAAATTTTCTTATTAGAATTTTTTAAAAAAGCCTGTGAATTATATTAAAGAAGCCTCTTGGTTAATCATGATAAATATTTGCAGGGATTTGCATGAAAAATTTAAGCAGGTTAGGTTTTTCTCCTAGTTTAAGCTATTAAAATGCACCTATTGAAATAGTTGAACAGAATGTAAATAGAACTGATTTTCATATCCCTCCAAAAATTAATAAAAAGAGTGCTCCACAAATGTAGAACCCACGAGTGAGAAGAATGACAGAAGGAAGCAGAATTGTGTCAGGTAGGCTGCAGTATGGCTTTAGGGTGCTAAGGGCCTTCCATATGACAAAAGGAACATAAGACATCTAACAGCCTAGAGCAAGCAACTACCTGTGGAAATCCCAGGGTGATGAAAAGCAATATCCTAAATGCTGTAGGAAACTTTAAGGGCACCTATAATTATGCCTGGCATTTCATCAGGTTAACAGTGGCTGATCACCCAGTGTCTGTGCTTGGGACCTATAGTAATAATAAGCCAAACCCATCAATTATTTAGAATGTCACTTTCAGCTTGGTTTTGGAGATAGGAGCAGGAACATTGCAACGGAGTTACATTGTTACAGAGTTTGCAGGCATGTGCCTGTAGCTATCCTGTACATCAATCTGTAGTAATCCCTTGTGATCAGAGGAGTGATCATATTCCAAATTATTACATTTTGCTAGGACTCATTTACTAGCCTTCCTGGCAATAAACCTCTCAGTTCACTGGCTTGTAGTGCATTATAGAAAAAGATGTAACACTAAACAGGAGAAAGGAGAAGATAACTTTTGGTAGATACTAAGAAAAAAATACTGACAAGAACAGTGGAGTTCACTGTTTTGCAGCTTAACTGTACAATGAGGAAGCCAATACTGACAATAGCAGGACTGGAGAAAAGGCATGAAAAGGAAAGGGAGAATCTCCTTTGAGAGCTTTTTAACATTGCATCTAGTACCATCCTCTGACATCAAACTGGGCAAGGATCAGTCATATCAGAAGAATATAGACAATCATGAAACAGAAATTATAATACTAACAGTTTAACTTTTTCTATTGAGAGAATTTGTAATTAGCTCTGAATTGATTCTCTCGTCTTGGTCTGAACGCAGGTGATTACCACTTCAAGTTTAATTTGTGACTGTTATCTTTAAGCCTGTCATAGGGCCACTTAAACATGTAATGAGCTTAAACTAGCAAGTACCTTGGTTCAGTGGGAAGGAGGAAAAGCATATGTCTATCTGCATTGCAGTCTTTTTCGTGTAATATTTTTATTTTCTAGAAGGAGTGCGTGAAGATGAGATTTGGTTTCAGGGAATCGTAGTAGTGGTGGGTTCTAAATAATGAAATATGTGCAAAATAAGAGATTGCACAAACCACGTCTCAAACTTTTTGATGGGCTTTTTGCTGTATTCCAAATTGATAAGTATTTCAAAGCTGTGCTTTGTCACTGGAGCAGAAGGAAGCAGAGTAAGGGAATTAGAAAGCGTCTGGGATACAACAGATTAAATCTCACAACCCAGCTTTAGCCTTTTGTTACAGAAAAGCCTTTCATTAAATATGTAGGTAGATTTTGTAGGCCTCTGTAATAATACAGATCTATGTCACTGCCTCTGTATTTGCTGCCTTCCTTGTGTCCTCTCACATGTCAACATGGTATTGGCAAGGGTCACCACTTCTGGCCTGTCCACCACACCCTCTTTTCACGTGCGTCCGTGGTTTAAGTACACTCCTCCCAAGATGACTGGAAAAGGTTGCCTGTCCTTCAGTGCCTCTCAAGAAAGAAGTATATGGGAAGAAGAAAAAAAACCCAAGCAAATGAGGCCACCATGTTGTCTTCTGAAATGCAAATATTTTGCTTTATTTTAATATTAATCTTCAAACTGGATGTTGCAGTAAGATCTTTTGGTCTGGGACTGTCTCTATAGCCTGTAAAGTCAGTAAGCTTCTAGTGTCTCACAGATAAATCCTCTCTGGTAGTTGTCCTGAACTGCAGGACTTTGTTTTCACTGTGTTGCATCATATATTTTCCAGAAGGATAAAGAAACTTTTTTGGTTAATTATTTTGTTGTTTTAATCTTGTATTCCTCAAGCAAAGTCACTTTTCAAAGCACAGAAGGCAAAAGGATTGTTAAGCTAAAGAAGCTTCATCTGAGTTCCATACAAAGTAAATTATTATATTTCCAGATTTCCTCTTGCTTTGCTACAAGTCACAATGAGGAAAAAGTTGGGCTCCTTTGATGTGAAAAAAAGCAATATAACACTTCTCTGAAAGAACATTTCTCAGTCTCTCATGTGAAAAAGGATTAACACCTCCAACAAAGGTCCTGTAGATCACAGAACTAAGCAGCAATACTGAACAGTATTCCTGAGGAGTGGAAAAACTGTATTTAAGCAAGAGATTGTTTGAACTGGCAAACAGAAGCTTTTTAATAGCTGAAGATCTAAGATAAAGGATTAAACCTTTCTGAAGTATCTGCACTTAAACAACTCTAAAGACAAGGAAGCAAGTTTAAATTCATGAAAGGTGGTCTTTGTTTTCCTAAATGAACCGTGTTCTTTAGTGTCAAAACAAAATCCATTCACAGCATTATCAACTACATAAACTTCATGACAATACCACTTGTCTACCAAAGCAAGTCTGACCTTGCTTACTTTCTGAAATTTTTACTAGCTTGATCATCTGCCATCTGCTTGCCTAATTTCATAGTGGAGATGAATTTATCTTTTTCCTTTTAGTGGGCACTTGTACAGTACGGAGAAGCAGAACATTTAAAATGAAATGTTAGTTCTAAATGGCTACTTGTGTCATTTCCCCCCATGTTATAAGTCAGACTTAGTACTTTATCTCTAATAGAGCATCAGTGGTTTTATAGCAATTAAATGGTTGAAGTGGCATTAAAAGGAATTTGCTCTTAATAGGCATCACTGAAGGTAGGGATTTCTTGCCATATTTTTATCTTCAGAAGTTGAATTTGAGAAAATGTCAGAATGCCATTAAAACTTCCCATACTGTTTTTTCTATTTATTTTTAACAAAACTGCTGCTTAGCTTGCTGTCTTAAGAAGAAAATAACTGCATTTTTTATCTCAAGCAGCAAACAGGTAACCTTCTGACCTTTTCAGTAAATCCTCAACTGAACCTCTGAAATTAGGGTGATTTAGCATTTTATGGCACAGAATAAAAATCTCTAATTCTGTTTCCAAATAGTGTATCCTGAAAACACATTTTATTAAGCTCTTGACTCATTCAGCCATGTGTATTTTGTAAAGTTCCTATGGTTATTGTTTTACAATAGCTGCTTCCAGAAGCATTGTAAGGGTTTCAATTAATCAGCTCTTTGTGTGCTTCAGACTATGCAAATTTATCACATCAGACCATTCAGCAGCTCATGGGAAAGCAGTGTACAAACTGTATTGTCTTCTAGCACCTCCTCTCATTTAGAGTGATGTTTTTAATAAGAAAACTAATCAAGTTTACTTATGCATTATTTATCTGTTAATTTTAATTCTGTTCTTTACCTCTTATGTCAAACGGGATGTAGCAAGTGATATGATAGATCAGTGAATGATTCAATACTGAACAAAGCTTATGTGATGCAGCACTTTTTTTTCTTCAAGACTTCTTTTATGCTTAGTTAGCCAACACAGTATGTAATTAGAGAGTTTTGAAGCAGCTGTACATTTTTTGTTCAGCCTTACTAATTTTTGCAAATCTGTCACTTGTCCGTAACATACACTGCTGTGTTACAGCTACAACTTTGCTTAATTATGTGACGTAGTCTTATTTCTCAAGAGTATTTCCAAATTCTGGCAAACTGGCAAAGCTAAAATAGATGCCTTTCAAGTCAGTTTTAGCTCTTTTACTACCGTATCATTAGAATAAGTAAACAAGCACGTTTAGTAATGCGCTTCTTTTTATCTTGCTGATAGAAACTGGTATTGCTGCTGCTTCTATTCACATCGTCTCCTTTGCTTCTAATGTCCCTCCTGCTGGTAGTAATTAGTTTTCTATATTAGGTTGTTTTGACTTATTTGATGATTTTTTTTTTCATTTGGCGTGTGTGTGTATAGAAGGCACCTTATCGTGGCCTGGTGAAAAACTTTCCCATACTGTTGTGTTCTGTCCCTGCCCCCTCCCAGCCGCCCCCCTTCCCCCTCTGCGCCGAACCGAGGTTTTACAAGTCTGGCTGCGCTCGTGTTTGTCAGCAAACTGTTAAAGCAGCCACACGAAAGGTACCAGCTCTGGAAACCTGAGTTTCTCCTGATTAGGCAAAGAAACTCAGACAAAAGTACAGGGGCGAGGGGCTCTTTATGCTGTCAGTGCCTTGTGGAGGTACATGGGTTTGAGATGCTGTCAGCATTGATGCTGATAGCGTGTGTGGGGCTGGGGGCCATCAAGCGTAGTCAGGGGGCTGTCATTTATTGGCTGCCATACAATAGCATTGAAAAACACTGCCTGTGGCTGTTTTATACTTGCATGTTAAACCACTGTGGATGTCTGATTTAAGGTTATTCTAATTTAAACTGTTGCCCTTGCATTAAGCTGCCATGCTTATTAATCCACTTTTTTTTTCCTTCTTTTTGATATCATAAAAGAATTTCTTAGCATTTTCACTGATTTTCCCTCTAAGGTGACATTACAAAATTTATACACAAAAGGTTTTTTTCTTAAATTTAATTTGTTGTTCAATTGAAACGAAATGAGATGTAGCAAGTTGCTAGATGCTTTCTTGCTCAAGCACATAACCCTCTTGTTAATCCACATTAAAAAACACATTTTGTTTTTTGTTTTGGCTGCAGCCTTTTCTGGTTGTTAATACTTGATTCTGGTCCCAGATGAGACATCAGAATGTATAGGTGAGAGCCATTCAGGCCCACTGCAGTATAGAATTTAGTCTCAAGTTGTATTGCTTCATTTCAGATGCAGCATATAAAAATTGCGACAGGGAGGGAAATGAATGAAACCAAATTATTTTGTATGTCCTCTTATGAATGCTGGGGATCAATTTTCATGTGATGTCTAAATCAGTAACAATTAAGAAATACTAACCTCTAGTAAGAGCCACAGAGCAAAACAGCCTCCTAGTTTGAGTGTGCCTTATTTATGAATATTGTATGGGGAGTAGTTGAGCAGCTCAGTTGTGAAATGCAGTTCATACTTGAGGAGGGCTTGGAACTTGGGGCTGTTTTAAATCCAGCCTCCACTCCTTTACTGTTGTATTAGCCAGTTGCAAGTGATAATTCCACTTACATGGATTAATTCATTTGATCGCTTTTTTGCAGCTGTTTGCTTGCCTGGTACTGCTCTACTGCATAAAAAAGAGTAGCAAATTCAGGAGCTTAAAGTGTAGACCTGCAAGCATTGATCTCCTAAAGAGCTTCTGAAAGTAGGCGATTGCAAAATAACATTTTGAAATAAACTGCAGTTACTTGCTTTCAGAAGTAGCACTGTATATAGGAAAGGTGTCTTTCAGCTTTTTTAACAGTTGAATGAACTTTCTTAAAACATAGGCTATGAAGAAGTTTCTCTCTGTCCTCTAAATACACACAGACATGCTATAGATCTGCTACAGGCTCAGCAACTTTGTAAAATGCAGAAGCTTAGAACTGAGGCTTTATAGCTTTCCCTTTTTTTCTTTTTTCCCTTTTTTTTTCCCCTCTCTGTAAAATAGAAACTTTATAAATGCCCTAGTGAGCTTCACATTGCTGGATTCTGTCTAAATATTTTGTTTTTAACTTCTAAGCTCATTATGCTGTCTTTGTGTTAACTTGTATTAAAATCTGTCAGCTATGACTGGTCTCATAACCACAGTCAGCGGACCAGAATAAGTTAATTATTTACTTGTGTCACTAGTGCTCTTCATCTAATGAAATGCACAGCTGTGTTAGATCTGCAGTTGGGTGTGTAGGTCCTATTGTTACACAAGTCAGCGGAGGGTAGAAGCCGCTATGATGGAGAGCCCTCAGTTCTTTCTGGTGTTCTGCCTTTCTGTGTCGATTTCATGGATCTTTTATCATTCACTTTCACACAAAACAAACAACACAGTGGCTGTCTGCTATGGGAACCAGCTTGGCATATAAAAGGTTTTCAGAGCCTAAAGTAATTTTAAGTTAGCTAAGATTTAATTTTTGGCTTACAGGTGCCGTGAAGTCCAGATGCAACATAATGCTTTCTTAGAAGTAAATGCAAATAAGGCAGAATGCATGCACAATAATACACATATAAGAGAGTATTTATGTATAAAATTTTAGCACAAAAAAAGCTGTGCAAAGAAGAGGTAGTGGGTTGGTTTGAGTTGGTTTTTTTTTATTTTCAGCAAATGATTGCTGCTTGGCAGGGAGGGCTGGAAGGATGTTATTGATTTATCACAGTAGAACAATGAAAATTAGTTTCAATAGGTTTAAAAACTAAATACAACAGCACACACACCCTTGCCCCAGACGTTTTTTTTTCTGCTCCCTTCCCCCATACTTACCATTCTCATTCTATTAACTACTGTCCCATACACCTATCCCTGTCTTGCTTGGACAGTGGAAGAGGAGCTCCCTCCTGAGCAGACGCCAATATCCCCCTGTGAACTGGCTGGTCAGGGGATGCCTTTTTAGGGATGTAACCAGTACCCTCAGTCTTCCAGGAGCCCCCTCCACTCCAAGACTGTTCCCAAAGCGTGCTCTGGCACAGTTGCGGCAGGCTGATCTCAAATAGCTTGCAGACTTTTTCAGCTCTAAGGGCTTCTGGAAGAAATTGTCCAGCTGAAACAGTAGCTTTGGTTCAAAGGAGTATGGGCTTAAGCAGCTGCATTTTAGCACCTGAATTTGAATGTTAGATCTCTTGATCATTTATGGCTGCAGTATGTTGATCTGCAGAATCCACTATAGAAAGTTGTAAGGGTTGGAAGGAAAGTTTTGAGATGCATGATAGACCATTTTAAATGAGTTTTCGTGTTCCTGTTTATTCTTTCTGCAACAGTTTTAGAGTTTGGAGGGTTTTCTTTTTTTATATCCAATACTGATAGAGACTGAAAAAAGCCTCCAAAACTTTTAAAGGGACAGTTTGTGTTCATGGACTGACAAAGTAAAATCAGTCTGTGGAGTGGATTGTACTTTGTAATTCATCGATAACAGTCTTTGCTCAGCAAACAGATGTTACCAGAAAAAAATCTTTGTTGTTTTTTTATTCATTTTCCGCTACTTACCTCTTCTCAGTCCCTGTCAACATCCCATTTGATGTGTTTTTATTGACAGTATTTAGCAGGGATACATATGATAAATAAATTTCAAATCAATAATAATTTTGTATGGTCAAAGACATAACCTAAGAGGCCAAATTTCTTAATTTTTTTCTTTCAGGAAATTATAGCATCAGCTTTAAAAACTAGGTCCCCCTTGAGATATTCCAGTTTGACTGGATAGAAGTTTCTAGTTGCTTCTGGAAATAGGATCCAAAGCTTTCTTCCCTAATTTGCTCACTCACAAATCACTGGGAGCATTATGTAAGGGTATGCTTATTTTGTCAGTCCTGTCACAAGGGCTCTCTTCTACTCTGCAGTTTGGAAGTACTGGTCATGATAATGAATCCGGGTAAAAAGTGATCCATGAGAAAGAGAGGAGGAGGAAAACACTGAAGAAAATCTGGTGATGAGCGTCAGCCCTGCTGGTGGTTTGCTGTTTTGTGAATTGAAATGTTTTCTCTTCTGCAGGGGTGTGTGGACTGATTGTTCCTCAGGAGGACATGCCATTCTGTGATACAGGGATCTGCCCAGATATCATAATGAACCCTCATGGCTTCCCATCGCGTATGACGGTGAGTGGTGCTGCTCGAAGGAAAGAGAAGGGGATCAGCCACTAGAGACAAAAAAGCTTGAAGCATGATTTCACTGAGAATATTCTCCAGTCATCATGCCATGACACTTGTTCTGCTATGAGGAGTCAGCCCTCTGTTTCACTGTTTTGAAACATCCTACTGTAAAAGGAGTAGGGTTGCAGGCTCTTTGTGCATCGTTCTCATTTTGTTCTGTGTCAAGCTAAGAGGAATGCAACTGAATACTTCGCTTACACCCCTTCTGTTTGTAAATTTCTTGCTCTTCCTCTTCCTTCCCTATTGCCTGTGCCCACTAGTTTGGCTGGGGCAGACTGTGAGGTGAAGTCTGTAGAGGAGCTTCAGTTATAGGTCCAGACCTATAAAACTTCTTAAATTATACATGCCTCCCTGAAACTGAGGCAAGTTTTGCACCTGTGCTTCAGGGTCGCACTGAATACCTGGCCTTTGTGTGGGACCTCAGTGCTTCCTTTATACAGCCTCTGACCTTTCTTCCTTTGTTAGCATCTTCCCTTCTGTTCCCCCTGCTGCACTGCAGCGAGTCACTCTCCAAGGCTGTTTCCTACAGCAGATGGCCACTCTGGATCCTGCCCATTTTTCAGATAACTGGAAGAAGTGAAACTGCCTGACTTGGGACCTTAAAGATGTTCCCAGACCGTGTGATGAGTCCAGTTTTCCCCCTTTACACTCCTGGTTCTTGGGCTTCTTCCACTCCTCCTGTTGCATGCAATAGCCCAGGCTGCCATCTGGGTCACTTTGCCTGACTAACTTGTGCTTTGCCCAATCCAGCAATGTGCCTGTCCTAATGACCAGGCTGTTAACTCTGCTTTTCTTTCACAGGTAGGAAAGTTGATTGAACTCCTAGCTGGAAAGGCTGGGGTGCTTGATGGTAGATTTCACTATGGAACAGCTTTTGGTGGCAGTAAAGTTAAGGATGTGTGTGAAGATCTTATTCGCCATGGTTATAACTACCTAGGGAAGGACTATGTAACATCTGGGATCACTGGGTAAGAATCTGCTGTTTAGATTAAGGTGTTTCAGGAGAGTGGGGAAATCCTGTTGAGACACATCTGAAGAATCTTCTCATGTCTCAGAGCTCGGGAACTTTCTCTTGTTTGCAAACTGCTCTGTGAGACTGAGAAAAGGGGCTGAAGAGTACTGTGCATTTTTCTTTTTCTTAGAAGCATTTTATGGTTCCACATTTTAAAAATTGCTAGTGTACGTGTGGCTGTAATGGGAATGGCCGTTGTGGTACATATGAAAATTTCCCGAGTTTTACTGCCTGGCAAAAAAGCTAAAATCAAGGCTTTCTTTCTGAGAGATAGTAAGAAATTTCAGGTTTCTGTCGGCAGAAAGTCTTACATATGCTTGGAATCAGATAAGCATGTTCATGTTGACTTTAATAGTACTGTAAATATGGATTTGGAGGCAAGCGTCTGTTCCTTGGCAATATTCTTTGTGTGCTCTTTTTTTCCTTTTTTCTTTTTTTTTTCTTTCGATTACACAATGTTTCAGTCTGGCATAATACTCTAATCTGCAAACTTCCTGCTGTGTTTATCAGACTGGCTTCTGAGACACAGAGTTCAAAGAACTTAAGATAGTTTAGGAACAGGAAAAGGCCATATGGCTTCACATGCCTGCCCTTCCAAAATGTATCTTAATCCTACCTTCCTGCTATTTTTATTATCCGTCCAGTCCCCTTCTTCTCAAGGAGCAAGTTTAGATCTCTTTTGCAAGTTTTTTTTATATACTTTTTATTTTAATTGCCTTTCCTACCAATTTATTCCATATGTTGCTTCTCTTTTTGTTTCGGAGATACGATTTTATTTTCCTTATTCACTCCATATTCCATAAATTGTATGTCAACATATATATCCTGGTGCTCGAAACACTTCCTGTTGGTATATCATGATAGCTTTTAAAAAATCTGACTAATCATGATCCCTAGGGAGAATAAAATCATCTAGCTCTAAAAATCCCCCATCCCCAAACTTCAACTTTGTAGTGCCCTATTTAGAGACTTTGCTTAAGGACACTGATACTTTTTTCCAAGCAAATTACACAGGCTTAATCCGTTTGTTATGAAATTTGAAGGCAGATTTCATAACAATGTGAAAGTTTGCAGATTTCAAATGTTTAATGAAGTTTTATTATTTTCTTCAATAGTCAACTTTTGGAATAACACTGCATAATGTCAGTAATGACTCTGAAAGGGAAGTGCAATACTGTTGTCTCCTGCTTGTTTTTACATTGCACATACCTTTTTTTTTTTTCTCTAACAAATCAGTGGCCATGCTGAGTCTGTCTGTCTGTCTGCGTTAAATTTGGACATTCTTAGTGCTGAAGGTGGTAGCTGGGAAATGACTGAGTGCTTTTCACTGTTGCTTTCTGATCTTTAGGCACTTACACTCTTCTTACAGTTGGGGGTGTTTTAAACACAGAAATCTTTAGCCATTACTCCAGCTCACAGAATGGAGTAACACCCTCTGTATTGCTTACAGATGTTCTCAAGCTGATGAAAGTGCCTAAATACAGTTCTCAAGAGCCCTTAACCCAGCTCATCTGAGCCCCCAGTGCCAGCCAGGGCAGCGATCTTTGTCCCCTGGATGCAGCTGCTGAGCAGTGCTGCCGGGGCAGCTGTGCTGATGCACAGCCACTCAAGGAGGGCTTTCACCCATCTGGGTTTTGGGCTGTGCCTCAGAGTGCTGTGCAGGGAGAATTAGTGGACGAGAACACTGTCAGGCTCATAGTGTGCCAGTGCTAAGTGATTCCTGCAAATGCGAATTTCTTAAAGTGCTCCTACAAAAAGAATGGTTTGAGCATTTATGCTGGATGTATTTGTTTACATATATGCTTCCCTTTGTGAAGGAATGTAAACAGAAATAGCCTAAGTCACTCTTCAGGGTCTGACACATTTACAGTCCTTCCTGGCTACTGATGACACTGTTGAAACACTCCTGTATGGATACAGACAGAGGAGGGACCATGGGACAGCTGAAACAGGTACCTGCAGCTGTAGCAGCATGTCTGCACAACGTAAGACCAGAGTTCAGGAGCGTGTTCCTTGCTGCAGTGGAGACAGCAGCATGTGGTGCTGGCACTGTACTGCCCCTGTGTTCAGAAGATTTCCCTGGAAGGGGCTTCAGAATGATTGCCCAGAAGGTCCAAACACATTTTTCTAGGACTCATGATTTCCAAATTGTTTCACATTTCTCCTGTACATGACACTCTTGCCTCTCTTCAGGTAAATGTGTGCTAACTGTGGATATTGGTTTTGTTTGGTTTTTATTCTTTCAGAGAACCTTTGGAAGCATATATTTATTTTGGTCCTGTGTATTACCAGAAACTGAAGCACATGGTGTTGGATAAAATGCATGCAAGAGCTCGAGGACCCAGAGCAGTGCTCACCAGGTATTGTTATAGGCTAAGCACAAAATTCTTGTGTACATCCAGAAGTACTCCCAGCTGATTGATGGCTATAGAACAAAGTTTGTTTACCTTGTGATACTTGGCACAAAATGCTAAGAACTGTTATTACACTGTTGCAGACAAAAAATTCTCCCAGTAGACTGTGGCAGGAGGTTGTTCTAAAGGCCCAGGTGTGCTCTATGTGATCCAAAACTTGAGTTTGCTTCTCAAGCTTCTGCTAGCAGCTGGTAAAAACACCATCTGCTGGTTCACAGTACACACTGTGGGCCCTTCCTGTCAAATTGCTCATATCATAGGTATTTTAGGCAGTATTTTAACATTTGTGCTTTTACAAAATCACTTATGAGTAGAAGGAGAAATTTTTAAGTATGGTCTACTATTTCAACATACTTTTGATAAACCCTTTGGGGAAATTGAAGCCTCCTGTTTTTACTGGTGCTACTTACTTTTTCTCCTTAAAGCCAAGGTCTATGTCTGCTTGCACTTACGTTCTAAGTTTCTGATATTCCTTGCTCACAAGAAAGAGTTTAGTGCCACAGGCTTTGCTTTGGGGATGCTTCTAAGTGGTCATTTAGTTCACCTCTCTCTGTCACAATCGGATTATTTACTAAAACATGACAGAAAATTAAATTCCAGCTAATCTTGAATATTCTAGCAAAAATTATTCCAAATGTCCTTTGTCAGTCTTTCTGGGCTATTATGTACACCCTTATACCTCACCTCCTGCATGGTGGTACTCTTCTTTGTGACCAGTCAAAATTTCTACTGATTCTGACCTTAGAAATCTTTGTACTGTTTTTAAGATGCAAGCACAGTCATGTCTATCCCACCCTTACTCTTCCCTATAACAAATGTGATTCATATTCTTTAATTCTCAGTTTATTTTTATGCCTCTTGCCATGTGAGGATCCACTTCTTTTCCTTTGCCTGGCTGCACAACAGCTCTTAATAAGTGCAGCTTCTATCTGTTGATGTGCTATTAGAGAGTGGAGGGGCAGGTCTCTGCTGTACCTGATACAGAGGTATCTTCCTCTTTGGCTTTTCATTGCATATTTCCCATGCCTTTGCTTTCCAACCTCACACTGTCTATAGGACAAACTCATGCTTTCCATGGAAGTAAATACCAGTGGTTGAACTGGGAAAGAAATCATGAAAAGGTTGTGTAATTCTTATCTGAACTTTTTCATCAACCACATTGAGAAAAGCAGGTGTAGCACAACCACAGCTGCTTGCTTAGATGAACATAAATTATATTCCCAAATAAGAGGCTGTCTGCCCCATTTTCTGTTCTTCAGTGTGTTAAGCATTATATTGGTCCTTCACATGAAAATGAAAACTCCCTGTCTTAGCTTACAGTACACAGGATTTACTGGAACTCCTGGCTTACCCAAATCCCTTGATCTGCCTTTGTATTGCCTCCCCAACTTCTCAGCTGTTTAGAGATACTGAATTTAAATGAAACTTAAATACCAAGTCAATGTAATGTTTATATGTAAAGATGAAGGTTGTGTGATTTCCCCCACCCCTTACTTTCTGCAAACTCTTTGTTCAGTCACTGGCATCACACTATGTAACTAGGCCTCCTTATTTGACTTTCAGGAAAGCTAGTGGATGTTCAATTTATGCTGCCTCTTGACTAGTCTTTCAGGAATTTTCTTTTTTCTCCTCAAATAATTAAACATTTGTTATTGCCATTGCCTCTGCTGCGAGAGTCTGCATTGCCAGCTTTCATATTCGCTATTGTTTTATCATCCTTTGCACTTCCTGGAGAGTAGATTCCATCTAACATTCTTTTTTGATTTTACAAGTAATCATGTAACAGCTTCCAATGTGGAATTTGGCTGTCATTGCCTTGAAATGCATTTTATTATATATCAAATGTACCTTAAGTGACAGAGCAAAGCTGTATTTCCATCTGGAATAAGGCAGAATACTGGAGCTTCTTGATCATCACTGATTCTAACTGTTGTTCTGATTAAAACAAGACTTTGCAGAATTGCAAAGCAGAACTCTTTGTTAACACGGTCAAAACGCACCAGGATGTTGCCCTCTGGACTGGTACTTGAAATGCAATCCTCAATTTCAATGCTGTGGGAGTTGACAATTAATGTATAACAGTGGTGGTGTTGCCCAGATACACAGTCCTGCTAAATCTTTTTAATAGATAAGCTGCTGTTAATGCTTCTTACAAGAGAGCAGTATCAGCTTTCTGTGTGTGTAGCTGTTTTGATGGACACTGTCAGAGCTGCCACCTGTGTGTCTTTTGGACATGTCAGATGTGCCAGGTCCTGTTGTGCTGCAGGGGAGCAATGGGACAAGCGCCGGTCAGGGCTCCTCTCTGTGCTCTGGGGCTCTGCAAGCACAGGATGCCCTCCTCCTTCAGGCAGTGTTTTTTAGGTAATGTTCCACTTCTTGGAGATCAGTGTTTCAGCAAACAACTCCATTTCAAGCTAGCCACTAGTTGTCCCTGGCAGGCACAAGGGAGATCTGCCGAGACCATGGGGGTCTTATTTCCCCCACTGGCCAGTGAAACAAGGAATAAGACCATTCAGCTGAACCCACTGTTCTTGCAGAAAATGCAGAATTAGTGCAAATAAATTCTTAATGTGCTTAAAAACACTGAAGTTAATTGTTTATGATTTTTTTTCTAAAGGCAACAGTTAAATAGAATGATCACTTAATTTTTTTATTTAAAGAGTCACTGCATTTTATTTAGCATTTTAAGAGTTTACATTTTTCCTTAACATTAAAAATATCTCTTTTTAATGATACTTCCAATCTTTATTTTCAGGAGTCTGCTTTGTTTTCTGATGTTGTATTTAGAGTAAAGAAAGAAGTTAGTTGCCCAGGGCAACAGCTGCAGTGTACATGTGTATAGAGGGAAAGGGGAAGGACAAATGCTTTATGAGTACTGTTTTAACATTTTAAACAACTTTTTGTATGAGGAATTTTAAAACTCATGTGAGCTGGAAGAAGAATCTGATAATCTTAGGAAGCAGAAGATAGACTCATTTCAAAGGCTCAATCTCAATATTGAAATTTTTGGTACTTTAGAAAACTACTTTTTAGGTAGGCAGGATTTTGTTTTGTTTTCTTTCAATGAGATCATGCTGACAGTGGGAGTGAAACTTAACAGCTAAAGGTTAAATTTGGTTTTGTTTTGGTTGTGGGTTTTTGTTGTTGTTGTTTGGGGAGCTTTTTGTATTTTTTTTAATGGAATTTCATCTTCCTTAAAAATCTTCACCCTGTATCTGTTGGAAGACCCGTGGCATATCTACCCATGGAGTTGAGACCCCATAACTTTTCCAGAGATTTTATCCTCCCATAATTGAGTTGAGACTTTATTTGGGCTCACATTTATAAAGCTATTTTGTCATTTTGTCCTGTAGAACAGCACCTGGTGAAACTTCTGAAAGCAGACTTGTGCATTAAATAGTATTATAAAAGTCAGTTCATAAAAATAACTTGGGCACTTCTAGCACTGTAGCAAATGCCTGATTCATTAGAGGTCCAAACTTCTTCTAAAATCTGCCTCTTGGCACTTCAGAAGAGAAACTGCATTCACCCCAGGGTTAGTCCTTTAAAGCAGCATCTGAACAGTGATGGTGCCATCATCTGGGGAGGGGGCCCTGAGGAGTTTAATCAGGATGTAAACAACTTCTATCCATTCTCCCCACAGTGGGAAAAACAGAGGGTTATATGAATGAAAAGGACAATTTGAATTAGAAGCAGATTAGTTTTAAGGTTCCAGTGTGGTCAGAGTAAGAGAAACTACTTCCCCCTAAAAACAAATACAACTTGCATCTTTAGAAGATATTTTGGTCTGGTAATTAGGCTTACTTTTTACATGTTACAAAAGATTATTAGATGTTGAAGGCTTTTATAAATTCTTTTCTCTGAGTTTCAGGAAGTTGGCAAAACCTTATTATTAATATCTTTAGTAAGCTTAACAAATTCTGTTGTTTGAAATAATAGAAACAAAATATACTCCAAAACTATTGGGCCAGATCTGTCATTGAATATTTTAGGTGTATTACACTGCTACAGGTGTCAGAAACAGCACATAAACATGAGGTTTCAGGGAGCAGTGAAGCTCAGTAACATCTTTTAAATTCCTTCTCTTTGCTGTCATGTTTCAGGGAATATACTGAGACGGAAATATTTATTAAAATGCATGCAGTATATTTGTGCTGCAGGAGTTCAGGACTGGTTTTGCCTCATAGTTTGCTCTAATATTTGCAACCTAAGTACTACATCACTGTGCTGGTACATGAGAGTAGAACTGATCCTATGAACTTGCAGTATGACAAACAAGAGGATAGAAATTTTGACTGTGTCCAACAAAAAAATTGACTTAAGCAGTCTTAATGTTAGATAATATATGATACTTTTTACCTCAAAATCTTTAGTGTATACTTGATTGCTTTATTAAAATTTTCCTCTAGCACCATAAGGACAGTGAGTCCCCTCGGACAGTAAATAAGAGTTTGACTTGTGTAGAGGAACCTACAGAACACAAAAATTAGTCTATTAATCATCATACATGAAAAAAATAAACTAGATAGATGTCACTTTAAAAAAAAAATAGTGTTTCAGTCACGAGTTAGCAATATGTGTACTGTTTGTTTGCTGATTTATTTTGATATTCTCTCACATATCAAAACCATCTTTATTTTAGAAATTAGCCTTAGCTGTAGTTCAGCTGAAACATTAGGTTGATGATTGATTCATTAGCTGCTGAAAATTGTTTCATTTTGTTAGCTACAAATGATAATGTCTCATCAAGAAGGAGTGCCAAATCTGTGTCCAGATTGTCTTGGATAATCTTAGAAATCTTTTTGTTTTCGCTTATTCAGCTACATTTTGTGAGGTAAAGATCTGTGGCCTGATGCTGCAGTTGCCACTTACAGAACCGCATCATATTGCAGGTACAGGAGCAACATGTTTGTGAGATCAGCAGTTCTGGTTGGTAAAGTCCATTGATGCTGTGCTGTTCCTGCAGTTTGAAGGCAGGCTAGAGTCACAGAATGTATGTTTTTGGATACTTACTGCATTTTCTCAAATACTTATTTCAAAGGCAACCCACTGAAGGTCGATCCCGCGATGGTGGTTTACGTCTTGGAGAGATGGAACGGGATTGTTTGATAGGTTATGGAGCCAGCATGCTTTTATTGGAGAGACTGATGATTTCAAGTGATGCCTTCGAAGTGGATGTTTGTGGACAGTGTGGCTTGCTGGGTTACTCTGGCTGGTAAGTTTTCAAGCCCCTCTGTGTAATGGAACCTTGCCCTTGGTTGCAGTACTTCTCAGTTTTCAAGTGCTCACAGGCACCAATTAACAGTCCCATGCATTTCATTTAAAAGCAGTGTCAATGTTCAAAATGGGTATTTGGAAAATTGGTGACAGGGAATGATTCTTTATTGTGGTCTGGTTGAAGTTAGGACTGAATTGAGTGTGTAGTCAATGGGCCAGGGATATCTCCTGTTGTGGGGGCACAGGTATTCTCTTCCACAGCCAGGCTGTTCCCTTCAGTCTGTCTGCTGTCCTTCCATCCCACTGCTGACTTTCCATCCCACCCGTGCAAAGGATTATCAAACACCCAATCGCATATAACATCTATTTTTTGAAAAGGGGAAAACAGCAGTGTCAACATACCTGATGCTTCTGCCATCAGAAATGAGGTTACTGGCTGGGCTAGTCACACATCTGGTACAATCCCATGTTGAACCTCCCAGGGCTGAAGAGTGAGAGTGGGCACAGAAGAATAGGAGAAGAAAGCAACATTCCCTGCTTTCCTGTTCTCTAGCTATGGAGCTCATAATCCCATGCATTTGGCTTTCTTTAGCTGTGCCCCTCCCAAATGCCTTTTGCTTTGTCGTCTTGTGAAACAAGGAGTTCCTCCTCAAAGCATCAGACAAATGCACTGATCCCATGTTGGAGCCTGAGAGAGAAGCAGCTGTCTGTTTGGAAATTCAGCTGGCTTCTGCCTAAATGCCTTGTCCCTAGGAAACCTCTCTCTAGGCTGGCTAATGGTCTTGCTGTCTTACTCTGACACCTAACCCAGTACTGAGTTGGTCTCCTGCAAACAAACTGGTTTTTCATGTAGGGGAAGCGTAAAACTGGATGTCAAAGCTGTGTGGAGCTCACCACAGGTAGCACACTGGGTTTTGCTTTAACCATCTTTTCTCTTCAGCAATTTTGAGATGTTAGATTTAAAGTTGCCCTGTAGCATGCTGAAAATACACCACTATTATTAGAAGATAGACAAGCTTCTTTTTATAGTCTTGGAGGTAAGGGAAGTGTTCTGCTTTAACCTGGTTTTGTTCTAACCAAGCAGAAAACAGACACGTGAGACCAATAGGAATTTGAGATACAATGTTCTCGCAAGCTTTGCAAAAACAGGTGACCTGAAATCCCATCACTAAGGGAAGAAAAACTAAATGTTCAAGTTCAAGTTACAAGTTACTCTAATATTTCTGTTGGGGAAAGATGGAGAGTTGGAAGGAGGAGGAGAAAGATTAATTTCTAAATCTCAAAAGGGCACAGTTGGAAACATGCCTTATCTTGGATATCAGTATCAATCTATTGGGAGAGGCAGGAAATTGGACTTTATTCACTTCAGTGCCTCAAGAGTGATTTTTCCATGATATAATGAAGTAGGAAAGTAAGGTGTATTCTCAGTTTGTAGATGTGTAAAAGTGACAGCTACTGTTTCTGCTCTTGGTCAGACCTTTCTTCTGAAGCATGTGGCTTCTGGCCAGAAACCAAGCACCACGTTTGTCTGCTCACAGCAGCAGCAGTTCTGCTCCTGGTGGAGCAAAGGTTCAGACAGAGGTGGGTAAACGTGTGTAATCCAGAGCAGAGATGAGGCTTGCTCTGGGCATCCTGTTGTGATTGGTGATTTTCAGCTGGGCATGGTCCTGCTGGCTCTTGTGCCGTAACTCTTTTTGAGAGTCCTGTTTTTCTTGAGTGTGTGTTCAGTGTATGTAAGAAGTGAGGCTTTTTTCTGACCCAGGTCTCTTAAAACTACTGCAATGCAAATAACAATTGTAGGAAGTAGTGTGAAAGGAAGGACATGCCATAAGTCAAGGAACCAGCCACTTGTAGCTGTGTAAAGCATTGCGTTTAAAAATTCTCACATGCAGATGTGGCTCAATTATTTTTTCAATAAGACCTTGACTTAGAGCAGTCCTTTAAGATTTTCAGAGTCCACAGGATGTAAAAATACCTTGAAAAAAATTAGCAATTTGAACTTTAGAAGTAATACTACGTTTTATTTTTAAAGTCTTGCTAATATATTTCTTTTTTTGAAGTTCATAGCAAAGTTTAGTAACTCCTTAAATTATCATGAAAGAAGCTACTGTTTCAGACAGAGTCAGACATTCTTGCAATCTGATTCTGTGAAAAGCTGTCTGATGTGTGAGAGTAATCAATAAGAGAGTTTCTGCTAAATTTTATACTGTGTCTACCAGTAGCTGAAGCAAGTGGCCCTGTAATGAGCATCACAGTAGAGACCAAGTCATTAAGAGAAACTTCCAAATGGGCCTTTTCAGTGACTCAGGCATTAATAAGACATTGCTGCAAGAAACCTTTTAGAAACATTGTTTGTGGCTAGCATTAAGGGCACTTGTCTTGTGGAGGATGAGCCCTTCCTCTCAGACAAGGACTAGCCCCTGGGTACGTTTTTCTGCAAGATAGTAACAGCAGATCAGTGTTGGGGCCTGAACTGGTATTTTCACAGGGAAGGGGGCTGTTGTGGCAGTGACAGAATTTATCCCTGTAAAAAATGCAGTTGAAACTTACTATGATTTACTGGGTTTATGCAAATTTTCCAACTTTGCTGTTGTACACATGCTCAGGAGCAGAACTCCACTGAATGCAATGAGCAGAATTTGGTCCTTTTTTGATGATAAGTTGAGGAGTTATTCTGATCTCTCCAGTATGTACATTTTAAAATACACATGAAGAAAAAATTTTGTTACTAGTCCAGATTCAGCCTTGAATGGCACAGTTGCCTTTTCCTGACCAGTTTAGTGTCAATTCTAATACCCCGTGATCTTTCAAGTACTTGTTTCTGTGATCTCTGTTTGTTAGAGTTTTGTGCACCTTTCTGGGTGGTCCCCATCTAGTACAAAGCAGGCCCAGAATGATGCATGTAGCTTTGAGCCTGGGTGCAGTGAGCAGTCTCTCCTCCTCAGTCCTAGGAGCTGTAATCAGATGCCAGACATGTGCCCATAGCAGAAAGGTTGTGTCTCATCAGGCTTCCAGAGCCTGCAAGGCTGCTCCCATTGAGAGCAGCTGCTTCCTCCCCATCACTGGAGAATGGCTCCCATTTAGGTCATTTCTCCCACCATAAAATGTACCTATCCTTATAAATACAGACTAGGGGAGTAGTTATAAACCTGCATTGGCTGTCAGCCTCATTCTGTACCACAGAAGCCTGCAGGAGTTTTGCTAATTCTTCCTTAATTGGATCTTCAGACTGTTAAGACTTTATGCCAGAAATACAAATTTGAAGCACAGGAACCAAAAAAGAGCTTTGTTAGACCATTAGGAAGTGCTGTGTTTTTGTGTTCCCAGAGGAGTGTCTTTCTCAACTCTCCAAAACCAGAAGATGGGATAGACAGGAGAATGAAGAAATAGGGAGGTTGGAAACTGATTTTTATAAGAAACATTTTCTACCACCACTGAATTTGAGTCCCAATACTGTAAAGATGGCTGACTAGCCTATTTATTCTTTATATAGTCAAGGTTATATCTAGATGACAAAAAATCCTTTTCCCCCTGAATTTTAAGATCATTAGAGCAAAGAGCACAAAGAATATGTGTTAAAGCAGTTTTACTGGCTTTCTATCCTGACTAAAGTTTAAAGATGTAAGATGAGAAGTGCCTCTATTCTGGAAAGTGAAATAATTTGAGACATTATAGGGTGAAATTGCATATTAAAAACTTTCTTTCTTCCTGACTACGCTTTTTGTGACATACATATAACACCAAAATTGGACCATTAACCATTTTTTTCAGAAACACTTGGCTATGTTCACCTCCTTTCTGTCACTATGCAGTGCTGAATTTGTGTTGACATTTATGTGAGTGCTGAAGAAGCAGAAGTCAGTCCTGTTAGCTCTTGAGCATTGTGATTGCTCTCCAAGAAAAGTGCAGGTTTAACATTAGGCTCCTGTTGACTTCAGTCAAATTATTTAAGGGCTTAAAGCTATGACTTAAGCACTAAAATGTGTCTCAGGCATTTGGTGCTTCTAGAACTGTGGCCAGTGTTTAAATGCAGATGAAAAAAACATCAGTAGCTAGTGGTAATTGGTTTTTTTTCAGGAGAAATTATGGGCCAACTCTAACTTTGTTTTTGTTTGTTTCCCTAGGTGCCACTACTGCAAATCATCTTGTCACGTGTCTTCTCTGCGCATACCTTATGCCTGTAAACTCTTATTCCAAGAACTGCAGTCCATGAACATCATACCTAGGCTAAAACTAGCTAAGTACAATGAATGAACAAGATGAAAAAGACCCAAAAAAGTACCTTAAGAAATTGAAATCCAGCATATCTAACTGGGAGGTTTTTGTGGTGGACAGGAATAAACTAAAACCTGAGTGAAGGGAGGTGCAAGACAGTAGGAAATTTTTCTTACATATCCTCCTTGTTTTTAAGCTGACATGGAAAAGTCTGTCAGTAAAATATACTAGGAGCAATTCTGAAGCCTTGATTAGTCATGAACAGGACGTCTGGGAATTGTGGAATAAGGCCGTGGTCCAGCAAAGCACTTGGATCACTTCAAACAATCCCATGCTTGCGTTTGAAAAGGTCTTTGCTGGACTAGGGCTTAAGCAGAGCTAAATACACATCTTATTCACAGAGGTTAAAAATGTTTTCCAAACCAACGTAATAAAAGTTTTAAATAATACTGGCTGAATATGTTGATAGTTGTGTAAGGATGGTAAGGCCTTATAATGTCTAAACCATTTTCTGTTCCTAAAGCAGTTTGTTAAAGCGTTAAAATTTTCTGAAGTAGTGTCAATGTTAGAGAAATGAAACTACTTTTTCGAGAGCTTGAGATGAGACATTTTGAGTGAGATTTCGACATGTGGGTGCATTTGTATGCAAGCAGTGTTGTGCTTGTACAGGTGATCTGCTCTCAACTAAATGTACGCAGTTTCCATGAAGGTCAGGGGGGGAGGTGACTGCATATGTAGCAAGTGCATGATACAGCACACAGATATCCATTCCATTCCTTCTGAGGGTAGTAGATCTGATAATACACTGGCTCAAAGCCCTGAAAAGACAGGCTGCAGACACTGGGTAATGATGTGTAATGTCAGAGGACTCTAGAACTTCTTTAAAATACGGACGTAGCCAAAACATCTTAAGAACAAAACAAAACCAGACCCATGAAGAACCACAATCCTTCACTGACAGTGAAGCAGGTTTGAATGACATGAAAGGATTTAGAAAGGGAACAGCTGGATTTTTTCATGAGGTCTAAGGCCTAGAACTAAAGCAGTGGATGAACTAAGAGTCATTTAGTAACCTAAACTAAAGCATGCAGTTAACTTTTTAAGCAAAGGACATCAACATGCGCGGACTTCACCTGTCCTTCAGTGAAAAGCAGCACTCTGGGTCAGTGGGGATACAGAACACTGCCTATGATCTAGAAGTCCTGAGATGCTCTTTGGCTCCTCATATGGCTGAACTCTGTGTGCTGGTCCTAACGATTGTGCTGGTCCTGACACTGCTCATGCAGTCACATTGCTGCTGTTTTCTTAGCTCTTAAGGAACACAGATGAGTATCAGCCTGAGTAGGTTTCTTTTTAGCCTTCCACCAAATGCTTAAACTAGTACTTTTGTGTTTGGGCTTAAAAAACAAGCCTGAAGAAATAGGTTCTACTTTTCTTCTCTTTTTTTTTTTCCCCTTTTTCTTGCAATTGGACTGATGACAACACAGATATCATCACAGCACAACTGGATTGGAAAACCTCTTGAAGTACCTCTTCCAGGATCAAAACAGCTCAGGGTTATTTACAAAAGAGTTTTAGGAGAGTGATGTGCTGCTTCATACTGGAGGAAGAGGTTAACAAAAGCCCCAACCAAATGAACAACCTCTGCTTTGGTGCCTGAGATGGCCCAGCTGCGGCTCGGGAGCACCAGCAGAGGGAGTGAGCCTCTAAGGCTGCGGCTGCTGGGGGGCACCATGCAAACCCACTGAGGATAAGGGTCCTTGCTCCCTAGTCCTCTCCTAAGTGGTCTCCTAGGTTGGGTGGTTGGAGCTGCAGGACATGAAAGACTAAGCAATGTGTGCAATTACACCTGTGGAAATTGAAGCAGTTACAGCAGAGATGGAGGAGGAACAAAGGAATGAGCTCATGAGTAACCCTGTTGAGAGAACAAGTCTGTGTGCAGCCCTGAGGAGGAACCTTGCAGCTCGTTCACCTCAAGCTGATGAAAGCGTGGGGATGAATGGGTTTTGTGAGGGTGAAGGATATCCTCTGTAATAGCTGGGGTTTAGGAAGAAAGGGGCAGCCTTAAGAATGATGGATCCAGTAGAGCATAGAAATTAGACATGTCTGGCAGTAAGTGAGCATCACCCACTATCAGCCACTCTGGTGATACCTACATCAGTTGCATTTACACATCACTGCTGCCTAATCTAAGCCTGTGCCTACACTGGAGGCTTATTTGAGTGCAGATTTGAGTTGAAACTCTGATACTTAATTTTCACCTCTCTCTGAGGCTGCCTATGTTCCATCATAATTGACACCTGCAAGTAATCTCTTGGCAATGGAATAAGCATTACAAAACCAGCAGCAGAAGCAGAACAAATGTCTGTGGATTCCTGGAATATGGTTGGTTAAAGTTGCAATTCAAGGAAGGAATCTTACTGCAGTCGGGAAAAAATTATAATGCATGGACTGATGAGGTAAAATACATTCTCAGAACCCCAGAGCTGTCACACTACTTTCCTCTGGTGAGCCTCATCCTTGCAGCCCTTTGAATTATCTTCCCAGACAACGTCGCCTCCCCCCTTTTTATACTGTGAATGCCTTCACAAAGAGGTCTTATGGCAGCTCATGGCTGTACTGCTGGAGCTGGCCTTGCCCAGATCAACCCTGCCATCACTGTCTAACTGCCGAATTAGATACCATATTCTGAACAACACCTGACAAAATCTGAAGGCTGTAGTACAAGGAGCTGTGGCTAGAAAACTACCATAAGGTGTTCATTCCATTGCAACTTCTTTATTCCTTGTATATAGTGTCCAGGAGAAGCTTTCTAGAAATGCTGTTCAGCCAGAAGGTCTTGAGCATCAATCCCAGCTAAAATGCCAAATACAATCCATTTTCTGATATGAGCTAGAGGTGAGTGCTGCTGTTGGAAACGACACTGAACTCCATGTAGTATGTTTAAGTTGCCACTTGCTTTGCAGACAAAAGGTTAAATGCTGTGTACCCTATTGAGTTCTGTACATGTCCAGCCCAACTGTTTGGTTGTGAGAAACAGAGTGAAGCCAGGGCTGAGCTGCAGAAGGCTATGGGGTAGAGAGCAAAGCACAGGGCTTCTGGCCAGTTCTGGAGCTGTGAGCAACACAGGTCACTAGTTTAGAGTTCAGAAAAACAGCTTCACTTCAAATCATTTATATACCCCTTACAGGTATTTAACTTTTCTATGTTTGGATACATTTACCTTTAAAAAAAAAAAAAGAGAAAAACAAACTATAAAGAAAAATTAAACCAGACTGGCCAATTTTGGCATTCAAAGAGGATATATTATGAAGTAAAGGCGTACTGAGATGTAATAATTTTAAGATGAAAGTAATGGAAAGGGCTCCCACTAAGCACAATTGGTTTTGTTTGTAATGCCCATATCTTGTTAAGAGTTTTCCTTACAAAGAAGCTTCAATGTGCTGCAAAGAGAGCTTTTAATTCGTTTCACTCCTTACTTGTTGCTTGAACAGGGAGGAAAACCAATGAAAAACATAGACTTACGATGATGAAACTTACTCTATGTCTTTTCCCATGTTTTCTAATGGTGAATAGAAAAATATCTGTGGTTTATTTATAGCAAAATGGGAGTCTGTCATAATTAAAAACCTATAAAGACTGAAGAATATTTCATTGGTTAGTGGTAACAAATGGGAAACTAATGAAAAGTGCTGTGCACCTGACAATGGATTTGCAAGTCCTGCTCAGACCACACCTGTAAAGCCTGACAGTGACTGGTGTCACACAGCTGTAAAATGAGAGGGGCTGAAAATGTGTCTGTACTTTGCCCCAAGGCTCTTGAGAATGAGGATGGCTCTAGTGAGAGGGAGCATAAGCCTTGAAACAAGGGCTTGCAGCTCTCCCACAGTGACCCACAGGAGCCTTCCTCAGCCATGTCTCAGCACAAGCACCTCTGGAGTGTGGCAGGGAGCTGGCTTAGTGCTGCTGGGAGCCCCCCCCGCCCCCCAGCCGGCCTTTCCTCCCGCTGGAGCTGAGGATTGTTTTACAGCCCATTGCCATTTCAGCAGGGCCATGGGACACTTGATGAATTCCCTCTTCTGAAGAGGACGTGACTTGCCCAGGGCCACAGAAGGACTGTGCCAGAACTGGGATCAGGGCTCCACGGTCCCCAGGTGCCAGACACGTGCTTGCCTTAAAACTGAGCACTTCATCAAACCGTAAAATCCAGCCAGATGGTGACTCTTTGCTATTATCTGGACCAGTGCTGGGAGGCTTAACGTGTGCAAGGCACGGTGAGGATCCGGATTCCAGTTTCTGTGTCTAAGGCTCACAAGCCAGAAAATGGATCCATGTTTTAGACCTAAATGCTGCTAGAAACTTGAACGTGTTTGAGCACAAGTTCTGACTTCAGTCCATCCTTGTCATGAAATATTTCCATCTCAGCATGGGCCCACCAGTTTCGGTGGGGGGTTCTTTCTCTGGGAAGGGGTAGAAAGGTGCCAGGAATAAGGACAACTATGTTTGTCATTCTTACTCTGCCCTGAATACGTGGCCCCAGTCAGACTCTGTGCTTTCAGGTAGCCAAGACTGTGTGAATCAGTTTTGCCTCTCTGCAATCGTTTACGAACTCACCGTATGAACCTGGGAGGCAAATACACTCCCTCTGCCTTCCTTACATGGGAATATACATCCCAAAACACCAGAACTCTCAGTTAAACTCTACAAACCCAGGTCAGAGCTAATGCAGAGAATTTTTGAAGTTGAATTTTTCAAAGAAGCGGTCTATATGGCTTTATTCTCTTTCTGTCTCAAAATCAACAGCAAAGATTTTTGTTGTCTACCCAGCAAATGGACTTAGGTCTTTGTTCCATCTTCCAAAAACTCCTTCCAAGCTCCTGAGCTGCCCATTGCTCTTTGCATCTCACTGCTGGGAGAAAAAACAACTACTATGTATTTCTCCTAACTGCAGTTACCCATTTATTTGTGTGTTTCCTGAGGCAGGTAACTCTGAGGTGGTTCCAGTGACCATGTATTTTTTCCAGCAACTTTGTTGTGAGTGTCCTAGTCCCCTCCTCCCAGTCAGTATATAAACAGCATGTTAGATCCAAATCAAAAGCAATTCCCTGCTGCTCACTGCAGCAGAGCCTTTGTCTTTCACTAGCCTGAGTTTTGGGGAGCTCCTTGACCTATGCATATGCTTTACCATTCCAGACAGTGCATGGTAGTTATTGTCTGCTTGACAATAAAACATTATAAACAGAGAAATAGCTGAAGAACTAAGAAAGAAATTGGTGTGCTAAATAGTGAAGCTCTAATTTCTTGCTAAAATTATGTTCTAATAATGGAAACAGTTTTCCCTTGAACTCCTGGTGAATTGGAAACTTAAACTCTGCATTCAGGCCTCCCCCTGCCAGTCAGAGGCAGGCACTGAAGGTAATCTCTGTGCTTCAGGCAGATCAAAAGAAGCTCATTATCAGTCGATCATCTAAAAGGATATGACAGCTTCACATCCAGTTGTTCGGCAGCTGAGATGCAGTCTGGAATGGATCTTTTCTGTGTCTGTTGTCTATAATAGCTTCTAGGGCTGGCTCTTCTTCCAACACACAGTACAAATCCTCTGGTAACTAGTACCAGCCACACACAACAAAAGCCAGCTAAATCTGGTGTAAGCTCGGAAATCGATGACTGCTTGCCCTTTTCTCAAACTCAAGTCAGCAAGTGTCTCCCAGGCCGAGCATTCTGGGCAGCACCCCTTGGGGCAGCAGTTCTCAACTCCTGTGGATGCTGATACTACCCAGGAGAGTGAATTCCCTTCCTCCATGCAGACTGACCAGTGACCAGCATGAACCAGCTATTTCCACTGATCACTTCTGGCAACACTGTCACTGCACTACTTTATAAACAGAAGAGAGCTCGGGCTGAGCAAAATTCCTTTCACAGACATTAATAAGAGAAGATCATTGAAAGCTGACTGTGTTCATCATCAACAAAACTTGGCTTCAGAAATGTCTACAGTTAACAGCATGCCAGCTGTAATTCATGTTACTTTTCTTCCCAGCTACAAGGAAGGTGCCCCCTGCTCTGTGCATGTGCAATCCATCATTTGCATGCCTCTGCTCTTCTGCTCATTTTCTCCCCGATACCTGCATATGCGTCTGCCCTGGCCACTTTCTCCTGGTGCTTGTGTCAGTTAAAAGCTTTTGAAGGCATTGGTGCACGTGTTTACCTAGGCAGCCTTTTGATGTTCCTCTCCCAGTTCCTGCATCTGTCAGCATCATGTTCCCCAAGCACAGACACAGAGTTGATTCCAGAAGTCATCTGTCAGCTTACTCCATATCCTGTCCTTCACCTATACGTATAGCTTCCTCAGGGTGTTAATATATGTAAAATAAAGTTAACATTTCCTGTTCTGGTAATAAAGATGAGTAAGTGGGAAAGAGAAGCCAGTACAGAAACAAGATCCTTCTCTGCTTCTTCCATGGGATTTGCCCAATAGATGAAGACAGCAGAAACAGGAATAAAGCTGGGAAGGAGGGTTGACAGAAGCATGGGTTCATACTGAGAGGAGGAGGCTGCTGGCTCAGGCAAGAAAATATGGAACCACTCACAGACTGCAGCCACTGCTAAAATAATGAAGTGTCACTGTGTGTTTGGCTGTTGCCAGCAGTCTTACAGCCTGCACAGAGATACATCGGATCCAGAAGGATCCCCTGAGTCACTGAACTCAGATCCCTGGTATGGCAAAGAACCATCTTATGTAACTCCTTTCACAAGCAATTCCCATCCATTCCTAAAACTAATGCGGGCTGGTGTCTCTGATAGTCCATGGGAAAACTTCTGTAGAACTTCAGCCTAAAGTTGCCTTTAAGTAGAATTACCTAAATTAATCGATAACAGTTTGTATTTTTTTGTTCCTGTGCCAGTAGTTTTGTTGAAAATGCTGTTCTTAGTGTTTTCCCGCAAAATTTTTGTTAGAGTTCAGTAGAGATTCTCCGAGTCTAATACCAGCATAAGGAGCTTTTTACAGCAAAAAAGGTGTGGTCACACCCTACTGGCACAGACAGCTGCAGAGTGGAAGACAGTCCTAGAAATGTGTTTTTCTGAAAAATCTCAAAATATGTGGATGATAAGTTGATACAAACTATCATGCTTCCACTCTGCCTCTGCTTTGCTAAACCATCAAAAGAAACTCATTTTCTGTCGGCCACCTAAAGTGGTATGTCAGTTTTGCATCCAGTTGTTCAGCACCCTGGAATGTGTCTTCTGTTCTCTTAATGATCATGCTCTTCCCTCCTGCACCAACACAAGTTTGTATTCTTTCTTGTATAGAAGTAGTAGTATTTTCAAAATAGCAGCAGAATCCCTCTCCACTAAAAATGCATCATCTGATGCAGTGTAGGGTTAATCTCCGTATATTTTATGGCTTGTAGATGATCTGCACAGGCGCGAACTTGGAGTGAAAATTCCCAGTTGTACACTTTCTGCATCCTTGCTGAGATTTGCCCATTGTATCAAATCAAAAACTGCAGCTAGTGACTTGTAGTGCTGCCGTCTGAAAACTGCCAGCCTGCAGCACAGGAGATGCTCTGTGCTTTCAGAAGAGTAAAGTACTTTAATGAGTGTCACATGGGATATCCAGAAGCATGTGATTCTTTTTAAACAGGTAAGCAAAACCCAAACAAGAAACCATAATGGAGCTATGAAGTACACAGGGGTGATTTGAAACATTTGAGGGGGGATTAGGTAAGCAGGAAGGCAACAGCATTGATATATTCCACAAGAATGTGGGGATGGGAACTAACCCGGAGAGGCAGGGAGTAAACACATTGCAACAAGTACCTCTGGTCTAACAAAAGTGCTGCTGCTGATCCTGCCCACACACTGTCCTTCACAGAGAATGTACACCTTTGCATCCTGTCAAAGAACAGCCCAAGCCTGTAGACATCCAGGCTGTGCTAAATCCCGTCCCCATCACCCCTGGAAAGAACATATCCCTGTGTTCACAAATCTGTATTTTCATTTTGCTCATCTCTGGAACGTCAACAACACGAGGGCATCTCCGAACCTTACACCGGTGAAGGTGGAATTCCCGCAAGCGCAGGGTGCCCGTGATGGAGCCCGTGCGGCTGCGCGTCAGAGAGCGATGGATGGCGAGTGCCCGCGGGCTTGTGCCGGCCCAGGGCTGGGCGCCTCAGCCCCCGGAGCTGCCGAGGGCTGTGGCCCCCCGGGGGAAGCCATGCGGGCACCAGGTAACTCCCCGCGTACAGGCAGCGCCGGCGGCATCTCCTGGGTTTTAAAGCTGATGCGGGTTTCAAAACCCCTTAAAGACGAGCCCCGCTCACAGACAAAAATACCCCTGAGGTTTCTGTGGGGCTTCTGCTCCCGCACAGGGCCCGGGGCTCTCCCGGAAAGGGAGGGCTGGCTCCGAGGGGCCCACGACCTTCCCTCGGGCTCCTCTCAAGGCTCGCACCATCCACGGTAAAGCCTTGGGGGAAAACAAAGTGGGGGAAAAAAACCATTAAGAGGTGGGGAAATGTCACCCTTTTTAGCGGTGACAATTAAAACCCACCCGCACGGCCCACAGGGGCGTTTAGCGGCGGGGCTGAGCGTGTCCCCTTGCTGTGGGAAGGGCACGCTCCCCGATACGGGCGGTGTGGGGGAGGCGGCC
>NW_008238664.1:1600455-1601972 GCF_000691975.1 Corvus brachyrhynchos
GGGTTGGTGGTTTTGGTGGTTTTTTTTTTCCCGAAGGGGAGAGGGAAGGGGGGTAGTCTGGGTGTAGGGAGGGGAGAGGGGGAGAAGAGTGGAAAACGTTGGCTCTGTCCATGGTCAAAGTAATTCAGCTATAATCCCCCTTTCTCTTCCTCTCCTGGAGCTCTATTCATATTCTAATCACAGCTTTTCCTTCCCTAAACCAGCCACTTTTATCAGAGCCCTAGCTTTGCACTTTTACTTCCACTTCCAGCACATACAACCGCATGCAGAATAAGCAACTTTTTCCAGCTTCTGTCCTGCCCCACTCTCCCCCCGCAATCCTCTAACCCGAAAAGGGATCCTCGCATCCTCGGACTGAAGCTGGGAGAACACCAGTTTGAAAACGCACCCGGTTTGGTTCTTCATTTCTCTTGGCAATCGGGATCTCCCACCCCCCTGCTTTCCTCCCGGTCCCACGGAAAGCTCTCCGCGTCAGCCACTCTCCGCTGCCAGACAAGCCGGTGGCGAGCGGCCCCCACCCCGCCTTGCCCTCTCTTCCTGAGGCCCGGGGAGATGCACGGGAGTCCCTGCCGCAGGTCTGCAGTGCCAGCATCGCTTGCCGAGATACTGGTAACTTCTCTCTCCCCTCACACCCCCCTTTCCTACCCACACACATCGCCCCTTTTTTTTTTTCTCCAATAAACTAAGCTTACAAGATATTTGGGAAGCTGTGCAGCTTCCAGTGCCATGTGCCCGCGAAGGATCCCAACCCAGAGCCCACCGGGAGGAGGAGAAAGAGGAGGAGGAGGGGAGCTCGGCCGCGCTGCACGCACACCCGGCAGCCCCAAAGAGCACAACCCCAAACCTACTGCCCGTTTGAAGATCTAAGCCAATTTTGATCTCGGTCTGTAATGAGCCAAGGACCTTGGGTGGGGGCTGGGGGAGGGAAGGGAGGAGTGGAAAGACCGCTGGAACTTTAAATAAGAAAAACGTTTCTAATGCTCTAATAGAAGAGGGAAGTCGAAGTGTTGGGATTGCGTAGATCTAAGGCCCCCCTTTTTGGAGGAAAGCTTTTCTTATTCAAAACAGCATCACAATGGGCTTCACATTGAGCCTTGCCACATCCCCATCTGAGTAGCAGCCATTCATCAGGCTGGCTGGCCTATCAATGACATTTCTCCCATCAGGGCTTCTATAAAATGATGCTTTTTCCCATGAAACATCCGCAAACATTTTGACGGGTCTGGCTTTGCCCTGCTGGATTACGGAGTGTCCCTCTCTCCCGCTCTACACCCCCCCTCCCCAACCCTCTGCCTCTGCCCTCTCTCCCCACCCCCTCGCCGCCACCCTGCTCCATCTCCCCGCGCATCTCTGAGATAGGGGCTCTGCACACCCCGGGACCTTGGGGCTCCCGTCCCGTCCATGGGAAGAGCATGCATTGCGGGTTGCTGGAGGAACCCGATATGGACTCCACAGGTAAGTCCCCCCCCCGCAGGCAGCGGGCTCCTTTCGCCCGTCAGGGAGGACTTCTCAACTTG
>NW_008238664.1:1603127-1604254 GCF_000691975.1 Corvus brachyrhynchos
GCTCCTCCGGGGCTGCCGGCGCTGTGCCGCTGTAACTGGTGCAGGTGGAGAAGGGGCAAGGGGCGGTAGGGAAATGCAGTGCCGCCTCGGAACCGCTTCGCTCCGTGCCTCCACAAACCCGCGAAGGGCTTTCCCATCCCTCGTTCCAAAGGTGGCCGATGGGCGTTTTGTAAAATTTAAATATTGATTAAAAACAAGAGAAACGAGAGAGAAGGGGAGGGGTGGTGCCCGACCCGGCTCGGCTGCTCCTGCAGCGGTCCCGGCGCGGGGCTCTCGATGCACCGGGTAAGCTCGGCCCCTCGTCGGCCACCGGCGACACCAGCCAGGTTTGGGCCACATTTACTGCCGGGTCCCCGGGACAAAACCCAGGCGGGCTGTTCCGGTGAGAAAGTGTTCGGCGGGGAAAGAATCGTTGAGTTCGGGTCAGAGAGTGTGCAGGAGCTAAGGAGGGTGTTAGAGAAAGTTGTCTTCCTGTCCGGCGGCACAGCCGAGGCGGGATTAAGGGGACTGCCGGCAACATCTCGTTGTCGAGAGGAATGGGTCTTTACGGAAAGAAAAAAAATCAAACCTAACAAAAAAAAGCCCCGCGTTTTCAGTCCCTCCTTTGAGAATTGTCCGTTCTCGGGCTGAGCCTCCGTAGTATTCGTTTCTTAATTTCAGTAAGGCTGTAATAAGTGGCAGCATGATTGATTAAGATAATATTAATCAGAAAACACTTTAGTCTTGCTAAGCAGATGGCAAGAAAAGTGGAGCTTTGCAGTTGTCTCATTCAGACACCTTAACCTCCCTTTCACAGGACTTAATCCAATTAGCTTTTCTCCTGAGTTTCAGTTGTTATGTAAAGATCCTTTTGCATTGTGGAGAAATATGGCTTCATTGAAAAAAATCAGTCATGTTTTAATTTATCTTCAACAGATTTTCCCTAAACCAGAGGGATTAAAAAAAAATATATATACCCGCGATTCTAATTTTAAGGTGGGGGAACGGTTTGGATCCTTCACCTTCCCCCAACAGCGCCGTGTGCTTCCATCGAGTTTAGCCCCCGTTCCTCTAACCTGTAGAGTGACCCGTGGGGGCTGTCACCAAGGCCAAAGGGCTTTCTGGCCGCCTGGGCTCCAGGAGAGCCC
>NW_008238664.1:1604885-1620588 GCF_000691975.1 Corvus brachyrhynchos
CCGCGGGACACCGCCCTCGCCCCGCTGCCTCGCCCCCGCGCCGCCCCGCAGGAGCTGTCCCACGCAGGAGGATGCCGCCCGGCCGGGAACGCGGGGCTGCGTGGATTTCCCGGGGGGCTGCCAACCCTCCTGCTCCGCGGCACTCCCGGGGGAAGAGCCCGCCGCGCCGCTCAGGGAGCAGGAGCCCAAGGAAACACAGGCGCGTTCTTGGAGCGCAACTTTCCTGCACAGCTCAGTAAATATCCCTTGTTATTTCAGTGCTGGAGTCAGCCAAAACCTCCACTGGTTTTCAGGCGCTAGATGGATGAGATCCTTGGGACTTGAAGCTGAGATTTAGGAGCTGATCCAAAGCCCATTAAAATGAGCAGAAAGCCTTTCAGTGCTGTCAAGGACGTTGGGATTAGGCCCTTAAAGCAGTTTATTTGAACCACGAAAAGCTGCTTCCACCGGCTGGGTTAAAAACTTTGTAGCAATGGCCAGATTTCAGTCTATCTTCTTATCAACATAGACAGGTGTTGCGGCAGTGGTGGGTGACCTTTGCTATGAGCTTGCCATTTTAAAAGGATCTAGCATATTAAGCATTGATTGAAGAGAATTAATGGCTTTCATATCCTGGTTCAATTAATGAAATTACCAGTATTGATAGTAAATACTTGAATGCTAGTTGGGAATGGAGCTGTGACATTTCAGAACATATGTATGATGCTGAAGTGTGTGATCTTAGGTCCTGATTTGTTTAATCCAAACGAACAGTTGATTTTGCTTCTGAAAACTGTTTGCTTTGTTTATTGCAACACAGTAAAGAGGAAACTTGGTGTTGGCTTTTTTCCCTTACTTTCATGGAGTACTTTTCATACTGTTTTACTCCAATTAGGAAAAAAAAGTTCTTTATTGCTTTAGAATTTGTGTTTATAAAGGCTCTAATCTGCTGAGCAGTTAGGATGATCCAATGATTCATTTGAATCCTAAATTTGATATGATATGGAGATGCAGAAGAAATACCACTGGTCCCTTATATAGTTGGACCTGAGTATTTGTCTATGTCATTTTGTATCTTATAAAATTTCACAAATCAAAGAAATGGAGCAGGAAAAAAAAAACCCTAAAAACCAATAAAAAATGTTTCCTTTCCTGCGAGCTGCAGAGTTTGTTTGGGCAATGTTTGCACGGCAGGGCCTGATCCCTGGCATCTCCTTCTGTCTTCAGCAGCAACAGAACAGGTATCTAAACCCAAGTCCCATCACTGGATCAGGTCTTCATTCCTGAGGGTGTTGTAATAACTTTGTAAAATCGGTAGGGATTTTTAAGAGGTTTGAAATGTGGTGAAAATTGCCTTGACCTAAGTTCATCTTCTGAGTCTGATTCAGAAAAAAGAATGATTTTATGATTTTTCTGCTAATGAATTAATTCTAAAATTCTTAGGGAGGGGAAATTGGGATATTTTTCACTGCTCTGCAATATTTACCTGCAGTAAAGATCTTTAAAAGGATGAGAGAAAAAAGAACTAAAACAAGGTTTTGCATAATAATAGCCATAGAACTATGGGAAACTATTTCATTTATTTAAGTTGCAGTTTACGGTTTACAGTCCTCAAGATTTTGAGTGTAACCCTCATTACAAAAGGGACTCTGGATTCTCACAGATAAAACTTTTGGGTGTGAACTGTAAAGAAACCTGTAGCCACAGCTGGTCTATTTCAGGTGCACCTTTACCATAGTAAACATATATTGAGCAAAAGATCTTCTCAAAATTAGAAGGGACCATTTTGTGCTAAGATACTTGTGATGCTGCTACAGCTGTCCCACAGAAAGTCATCGGAAGCGAATACCGCGTCACTCAGTAAACATATATTGAGCAAAAGATCTTCTCAAAATTAGAAGGGACCATTTTGTGCTAAGATACTTGTGATGCTGCTACAGCTGTCCCACAGAAAGTCATCGAAAGAGTATCCCGCTTCCATCGGGGTTGTCGGCTTGCTTGCCTTTAGAAAATCAGGCTGGTTTTCAGCTGGTTTTCAGTGAGAGTGCCGGCAAGGAAGAAGGCTAGTGTAGCTATAAAATCGGCAGTGTCTCTGAATGTAAACACCTTTGCATTTCGCTAGCTTAATTTGCAGCTGGTTTGCAAGTTAGGACAGTCATAAAGAGGTGCATCCTCTGGAATACTATTTCCATACACAGGATTTCAGTAGAGCAAACTAAAGATCAAACTTTGGGATCACTGAAATCTGCGTGGTGATGAAATGTTAATACCTCTTCAGATCAAGACTTTTGAAGAGGTGGCCTTAAATACAGCTGGGGCTTGATGGTTCATAACAATGCCTTGAGAGCAGTGGTGGGCTGTCATGTAACGAATACGAATATAAGGTCAGTCCTTTGGTGGATACTTGATGTGACATTGGAGTCCAAGTAATTAGCTCACGATTCTGTGAGCACTGAGGTTTGTGAATTTCCTGAGCATCTGTGCTGGGTTTTCTATTTGTTTCATTGTGTGTGAAAATGAATACCCGGTACGATCCGACCCCGCTGGAGCCCAGCGTCCCAGCAGCCGAGGGGATTTGATTACTGACATACTGGTCAGGAAGATGGATATCATAAAGGGTATTTGATGGCTGAGCGATCCTATAGATAACAAGTGTAGGAAGGAAGAGTACATGGTGATGATTAAGCCAGTGGAGGCCTGCATGGGTTTTTTAAGCTGTCTGTACCACTGGCATGTTTACACACGTCTTTTAGATCCGGTAGGATTGTATAGATGCACTAGGGAGTTTCTGTCAACTTTGAGAACTAACACAATTTGCTGTTAGAGACTGGTACTGATCCTGCAGTGGCTCCACGAGGGAAACACCTGTTGAAGGCCATGTGTGTTCCTGAGAGAGGGCAGATGCCCAAGGTTAACATGTAATGATCCCTCCCCAGAGTGGGAATGTGTAATAACTTAATTATAGCTATTTTACATGCATAACTAGCAGTACTGGCCTGTCTTCATGTATATTTATTTTCTCTCAGGAGATTTGCAGCAAGAGTAGTTTATTAGCTATAAAATACTAGCCAGTGTGAGAAACGGTGTGTAAAGTCGGCGTCAGAGTCTTTCTTGCTTGCTGCAAGAGCTGTGGTTTCATTCTCTGCATATAAACACATGTTGGATTAAATGCTTTCGACCATTCTTCCCTTTCTGATAAATCTGAAATCAGGAAAAAGTGGAGAGGGTTAAATAGAGCCTTGGGTCTCACAGCACCCAGTAAGGGAAAGCTCATTTGCAGCTTAATTTGCCTCAAGACAGAAATGTGAAATGTGTGGTTCAGTGCTGTCTTGTTTCCTTCATTTCAGCTACAGTTAAGCACTGTGTTTTCTTTTATTGGTAATTGAACTTAGTTTCTCTGAGATGGAAGTTATTGCTACCAAGGAGTTGATTCACAGCTATGAATGATGTGTTCACAACTAATTAGCAGCTTATGCTGAGCATTTTTTTGCAAGATACCAAATATTAACATAATAGCAAAAAATATATTTCAGATAGCTGGAACATTCTCTGAATGAGTGGTTCCCTGAAACTTATAGCTCTGGGAATTAGAGGCATTCATTTCAGAGTAGTAGGCTGGGGACATATACTGGGATTTCATCTGTTTTCCAGGCTGGCTGTAGTCACAGTCTGACGCCGTGATCATCACTCTGACAGACTTCATGCTGGAGCTTTGGGTGCTCATGAACCCCATGGCAGGGACTCAAACACTTAAAAAGACAAAATCCTCTTCTCTAGGAGCTTTGATTTCCTTGCTGAGATAATATCAAGAAAAAAAATGGTATTTGCCTGGAAGAAAGGACTACAAGTTTCAAGTGCTAGAAATCACTGCCTTTTTTTTTTTTAAAGAATACTGTTGCGAGAAGTAGAAATACTTGCTGTCATTCACCTTCTCGTTCCTCTCTTTTTAAATTTCCACTCCTTAGAATTATGCTATCAGACTCTCCTGTTTCCTTCAACTGTTTTGACTACTTGGGGCAAGACTTACAGATGCTCATATTAAGTCAGGTAAAATTCATTATATGGAACTTGTCTTATACACAAATATAAGTTTGCAAATGAGATCTACAGGTCAACAAAAAAAAGACATGAGCTTTCTGTTCTTGTATAGATCTGTATGTTCAGATCTAACTTGTGCTATACTTGTAAAGCAATAAAATCCCAGAAATGCAGTGACAAGGGAAACTTAAAAGTAGTGAAAAAAGCAAAAAGTAGAGGTACCACTAAATGCAATGTTAGAAGGATTAACATACTTTTTTCCCCTCCCTTCTAGAACCCTTTTAATTGCTAAACTATTTCAGAAGTGTTTAAACTACCTCAGCTACAGCTGAGGAAGGGAAACACAGAGGGAGAGCCCAATTCATTAGTGGGGTCTCATGAATGGTCATCCAGTGGTGGGTGGAATCACCTGTGTTTCAAAGCCGACTCCCCCATGGTGACAGCAATGCACACCTGATTCAAAAGACCCCACAGAACATCCTTTTTACACCTAAGGACACTTTTCAGCACCCTATGACAAATGTGAAATCTGCTGCAAAATACCAAAAGTTGTGTCAGAGGACAAGTAGGAAAGGCTGCATGTTTTCCTAATATTCTAGGATCTTGCCAAAACAGACCATCTGTTGGTTAAAATGCATGGATGGTTGTACAAAATAGACAAAACACTATCCTTCAAGGGGGAAAAAAGTCCTCAACGACCTGACTTGTGTGGTTCCCCCCCTCATCTGACATTCAGTTTAACCATGAGCATGTGTCAGGATGTCCTAATTAAGCAAATGAGTACTTAATGCCATTAGCTTCTAGGTATCCTACTCCTGGGTGTTGCCATCTCTGATATTAAGAGGAAAGTAAAATCCTTCCTGCTCCTTTACTCCTTAAAAAAACTTAAGCAACACGGGGAAACAAAAATTCCTGGCTGGTCCTTAAGGTGATGGTGGCCTGATAGACACTGTTAAAAAAAAAAAAAAAAAAGTGGTGCAAGGCAATATGAAAGTGGAGTCCTGGTCCCTGAGTGCTGTGTATCAAGGCACAGCAGCTCTGTGATGAGAGATGCCTGCTCCTGCAGTGGGTGGTCCTGGGTGCACGGGCTTGTGTGGTGGTGGAGGGACTCACCCACCCCTCAGTACAGCCCTTCAGCTCCAGGTCTCTGTCTGTCAGACCAGGCTAAGCAGCAGGACAGAGATTTGCTGGCTAACGAGCTTGGCACCCCAGGGACAGCAGGAAAGGAGCTGTGCCCAGTGCTGTGTGAGACAGAGGTCTCACTGGGGACAGACGTGGTGCAAGGGCCAGACCAGGAATTCTCAGCATGGCAGGTCTGAAACGTGTGCCTTGTGTAAGTAAAAGGCTGCTTCTTTTGGGGTTAAGGGTAGAACGAACTATGTTTTAGTTATCAAGGGACATTTGGCCTTATGAGAGGCAGAGTACAAATGACACATTTGCTAAGTGGCGTGTTGTGTTTGCACACCAGCCACTGTCCCAGCTTGGCCTCCTGGGTGCTCACTGTGTGACACCAAAATGTCTTTACTCTGGAGGTGTCTTCAGCACTCCTCCTCTAAGTCCATGGCAGAACAAGACAGCTGCCAGGTGAGATTTACTCCGTGCCTTGCGCAGGCTGAAAGCAGGGACTGTTCCCAGCAGGGTGCTCTGCTCCTCTGTAAGCTGTGCCTGTGCTTCTTTTTTCCCAAGCAGTGGCAGTAACACATCCTGCTGGCTGGACTGCCTGGCTATCACAGGTTTTCCAGAGCTGGAACTCACATTCCTATCCTAAATGTACAGTCACAGGGACAATACTGGTGCAGGGGCCCCTCTAATGCAAACATTTTTTTAAAGTGAGTTGTGGTAGGGGCAGCAAATGGCCTCCATTGTAACAAGGTGGGAAGAAGTGGGGAGGACTGCATTTACAGAGCAGTTTAATCACATGGATGGAGCAGCGTGTTCACCTCTCCTCCTTGCTGGGTCATTTCCACTTTGAGCTCTGCAAACAGACCGTCTATTGAGCAGTTAGTATTCAGTGCTGAATATTCAATACTAGACTCTTGTTTTGGTGAGTCTTGGGCAAAAAGAGAAGGAGGAAAGAAGACTTCTCTTTTTTCTCATGTTCCCTCCCTGAGTTTGCTTTGCATATTGTTCAGAGGAGACTGGAGTCTTCTCAGAAGAGCCAGGCTCCTAGTTTTAAAAAAGCACTGGTCTACTTTCATAATATGTTCTAAAGGAAGGGAAGACACAGTTTGGAAGGGGCTAAATTCATACAAGGTTTCCAAATCTGTAAGTCTAGGCACACTGGGACTTAGCAAAGACTTTTAGTCAACCGTATTTAGACTATAAAGCTAATAGCATGAAATGCTAGTTCTGTATACACAGATTAGTTCGGAGTCGTACCAGTCTTTGGGGGGGAGATGTTATGATGATTTATTAATGTCCTCTCTGCTGGTTTTGGTAGGCAGGTATTCTTTGTGTTCATTCTGAAAGAAACAGCATTCATTTGTTTCTGTCTGGCATGCCATATTTACGCACAAAATGGTTGTGAGTGATGTGATGGCTGCATCCTTTGACAGTAGTGAGCAATGGATAGGTTTGGAGTAGATATCCATAAAGGGAGGAAAAGGGGCCACCATTTGAGTAAATGCAGTATCTCTATCTCTTGGTTCACACTCTTTTTCAGTCAAGTGATTGTCTCTTTCCTGCTGCTATGGTTATGTCCTAACACCGAGTCATGTATTCTTTGCACATATGTGTCTGTCTTCTCATGTTCTTTCAGTCTGCTCAACTGGATGTTGTTTCTAATGAGAAATATTTACTGTAGCCTCATTCCTTTAGGAGCTGACCTCTTTTCTCCTGATTAAAAAAACCCCAAAAAACCTATGTAGTTACTTTCTTTTCTCCTATCTTTTCTTTCTGACCATGTCCTTTTCTTTCTCATTCATTCTTTTGTTTTCTTTCCTTTTCTTTCTTACCTCCTTTCCAAAATCCAGCCTTGTCCCTCCTCTCTCTCCCCCCTGAGCCCCACAACCAGTGTTTTGTGTATCCCCCACCCATATCTCACATTTTTTCATTTTGTCATCTTTGTGGGCCTGTCTTACTGATGCACTACCATCTCTGTGCCAAATTGGCCTGTCTGCTGGATTCATCAGCTCCTGAGGCAGAGGGAAGCATTTCATGGGTACTTGAGGCAAATTCTGTTTTTTGAGCCGCAGCTCTCCTGCTCAGCCAAATGATTCCAGCCCTGTGCAATGGTGAAGCAGAGCTGAATTACGGATTTGAGGACTCCATGTTTTCTCATGCACACTGATGAACTGAAGGACCATGGCAGCAGGGAATGTTCAACTCAGAAGCTAGTGAGCAGAGACTGCTGCAGGCTGTAAGAAATGGGAGAGGTACCCATAATTTAAGGCCCCATAAGCTCACTTACGTGTCTTATGTTAATTCTGTAGCATAAGAAGTTAATGGAGTTTGGGGCAAAAAGGGCATCAATAGACTCTGAGCTTTAATCTGGGTAAGAACAGGTTTAGCAATCAAGAGGCATGTTTGCATTTCCTTGGAAGGAAATATTGCAGCTTAACTGGAGACAATGATAGCCTTTGCACTGATTCATGCAGAAGGACTGAGGAGCCATAACACATCCTGCTGTGGAAGCATGAGGGCACACTTTGCTGTGCGCAGGGCTGGTGCTTGGAAGCCACATGATGTGTGTGATGATCTTACCGATGAAAAGATCGGCTGCATGTTGCACAGCCATCTAAGTTAAAGTTCAGCCCTGGGGGAGGTGAATTGGTCAGATACTAGTGTCACTAAGGGAATGTGAGGAAATGTCACTGCACTGAAATTGGACCAAGTGAGGTTTGCTTTGCCGCTAAATGAGGAATGGCCTTGATGAAGCAAAAACCAAGCAGCTGTTTACTGGTCTGGTGAAACTTACTTTTCAAAATGAAAGAATAGATAACATCTGTGTGTGACTGGGAGAGGGAAAGGGCTACTCCTAATTAACATGCATATTGAGTTGGAAATGCAAAAGCAACATGTTTTGTGATTCCAGAGAGGGGGACAGATAGGAGTTCACAAACCTTGTTTGATCCAGAGTAGAGGCTGCCCTAAACACCAGAATCAATATGCAGAGGCATCTTGTATTATAGGGCTTCTGAGGGTGCTTTATCTACATTTGGTATGCACCTTCTTAACAGGGAATATTGTTGACAGAATACTTAAATGAAAGCATCATATTCAGATGAACTTCTGCACAGTGCACAGCATAAGAAGAATAGAGCATCTCATAAATTCCAGCTTTCCTACCCAAGTATTCTGGAGGAGTTAAAAAATTATTAACTGTCGTACTTTTTGTTATCAGTTTAAACATGGCTTGTCAATTTTTAATATACTTTATCAAATAGTTCAGTAGAAAATCAATACTGGGAGTGAAGACCTGGCTAAACAAAATGAAAGAGCTCTCTCACACCTAAGAGAGTTATTCTTTGCATTCTTATGATATCATGGTGAATCTTCACAGTGCTTTACCAGAATCATGAGTCAAAGAAAAAGAACAAAAACATTCCTGCCAACATCTACGAAGTGCCCTGGACCAATGTCCATTAACCCTGAAATAGTTCCAATAGAATTGTATGCCAAGAAATGAGAACAAAAGAAAGGACTGTAACAAGAATGCCCGACATTTTCCCCTGTTGGAAATGAAATAAAAAGTTAGATTAGCAAACAAAACACCGAGGTATCTGGCAGCTTGCCAGGGTAGCAGCTCTGCCATCTGCACCAAGGCCATGTGTCACTGTCATCCCTGAGGAGCAGGTCTCTTGGAAGAACAGAAGATGGCTATGCAGGACCAAGGAGGACACTGGCATGATTTCCTGTGGAGCTTGAAGATGTTCCTGACAGCTCGCACGCACTGACTGAAGGCTGTGTGCCTCGCCAGCCGATGGCACTGAATGAGGCAGCAAGGAGCAAAACCAGGCTCCGTATGGCAGGTGCTCCTCAATGGTTAGAGGGGAGCTGTTCTGTGACTAGGAGTGTCTATGTGCTGAAGCTGTCACAGGGAACAGCAGCTGGACAGTGACCCTTGTATGGTCTCACAAACCTTTCATTTGACAGTGGAGAGGAGGAACATTTTGATTACATCACCTATGAAAACCTAAAGTTTTGAAAATTACTGTGTGATTGGCTGTCCCAAGCAGCTTGTTCTGCTTGATTTTAGTTGATTTTGGTAAGTTTAATGCCCTCAATGGGAGCCAGTGGCTACCAAGCCATCATGTCTCAGACACATGTGCAGGCTAAGCAAGATCTTGTTTAGGGCTTGCTTTTACATTCAACTGAGGCTTTGTAGATAAATTATTTTTGTTTGCTTTCTTTCAAGCAGCACGGTTCTTTAAAAGCTTTAAATGTGCTGCTGTAACCAACCTGCACAGCACTCCAGCAGTGTTACGCTTCTCAGGTGGCAGATGTGCCTGTAACCAGCAGTGCTGTGCCGCAAGGTGTGAGAGAGACACAGAACGTGAATCTGCTTCTACTCAGACCAGATGTTGTATACAGAAGGTACTAGAATAGGTGTTTAGTTGTTTGAGGGTCAGACTTCAGATTTATCTCCTAATCATTACTCCTGAGAGAAAGGAATCATCTCTTTTGCCTTTAAGGGACTGTTTTAAACTCGTGATTTGTCTTATAAGCTGGTATGACCAATTGCTCCAAGATATTGAAATGTTACAAGATGTAGTCTTCACTTGCATTCGTCAAAATATGAGATGTACTGGCTCATTTTTCCTTACTTTCCTTCATACAGCGTTTAGAAATTAGATTTGCAGCACTCTAAGGGATGGCCAAAGCAGGCAGGCTGCTCAGACGTTATGAATTTAACAGCTGTAGAGGTTAGAAGTTCTCTGTCCACAGCAGTGATGCAACATGGAGAGCATGAACAGAGTTTTTGGGGTGCTGGCATGTCTCAAACCACGTTCAGCAAGATCATTTCTGCAGAGAAAAGCTCAATGGATCTTGCAAACCTCAGCACTTACTCTGAGACAGACAACAGAAGAAGCTGTCAGGACAGTGGTGGTTTCCTTAATAAGAAAAGATATAGAATATCATCGCATGAACTCTCCAGTTGGTACCATGGGCTATCAAAATGGAAATGGGAAGTTCTGTGACCTTCAGTCAGACTCTTGAGCTTTTGAGTTACTGCTTTTACCTGCTAAATTTGCTGTTTGCGACCACTTTCTCTTGGCCTAAAAGATCACATGAGCAGCTAGACAGTGTTGCTGGCCAGCTTGGTACTGAGACACTTGGCAAAGACATGCTGCAGGAAGAGATGAGGAACTCTTCCCTCTGAGAACAATGAACAAATAACTCAGAGGGGTGCTAAGACTCCATATGCATGAGAGGAGTTCCTCTTCTGTCACTGGAACTGTAAAATGAAGTCTGTCATCACTGTTAAATATTCATTTTTCCCACAGGTCCTCTTACAAATCCACTACAATTTGGTAGTCCCTTCATATTTGCATTACCTACCTTTAGATACCTTTGCTCACAGTTACTCACAACTTTTTTTAAAATTTGCCTTGAGAAACTGGGGCAAAAAATTACAAGAGCAATCATGAATAAAGATAAGGAGCTAGACTGTTGGCAGCTGTGCCATCCAAGTTAGTATGTAGCTCAGACAGTGGTTTAGTTCCTAGCAAACCTTATACTCTTATTCCAGTGATAGCGCTATTTCAGTGGCAAGCAAACTCATGTGAAAGAAGTGTCAGGCTGTGTGTAGCTCCCTAAGTAAATTGTCATGCTTGTTGGTGAGTTTAAAATTCGGAGTATGAGAGACAATCTAGAGCTGAAGGCACGTGAGAGGGTTTTTCATGCAATTGCAATGGCTTTGGTGAAATAAATAATTGTGCAAATTTTGTTATTACTAAAGCCTTGGCTATCTCTCTAGGACATGGGGATTCTCATCTCATACACTTAAAAAATACAGCGATTCCCAGTTATGGTAGTGATATGACCACATCCAAGTCAGATGTATCAGAGGATATGGCATAACTGTGGAAAACCAGTACTGTTTGTACCGCTGTAGGGAATGAGGTGAGCAAAATGCAGCTCAGATTAGGTGACCACAGAGCTTTATTCTGTCCATAAAGCCTCTTAGTCTCCCTTCAGGACATGCACACATGGCCGCAGGGCTGTTGCCAGTGGCTCTGGGTACAGTCAGTTCCAAGCTGTATGGCACAGCCCCCCAGAGCCTGTGGCCACAGTGGCTCACAAAGGCCAGAAGAGTCTGTGATTCCAGGTAATGCTGTTCCTGCAGCAACTCTTGACCCTCCTGGCAGGACAGCAGGAGCAGAAGCCACTGGGGATGTGATCAGACCCACCTCCTCTTCTCTGCAGAGAGGAGCCCAAGTGGCTCTTGCCTTGCTCTGGCTACGGCGTGCCCATGTGGGAGTAATGAGTGCTCTGGGCTGCAAATATACTAAGCTAATAACCATTACACAAACAAGAAGGAGTAATTATCTCATTAAATGTACTGGCAGTATACACAGGCACCTCTGCTGTATCGCCTCAACTCAGCCTCTGCAGGGAGAAGCCTTTCGAAGGTGACTTCCAGAAGCAAGCCTTTCCTTCTGAAGGACCTAACATGTCAAAATAATTTGTCAAAGATATATTTAAAGAACATTTCTGCTTCTCATTTCTGATAGTTCATGAAAGTTCCTGCTCCTGAGCAGCTCTCATCTGTTTCTGTCTGGGGAGTCTGAGGCCTGCCTCCCCAGCTCAATCTTTGAAACACCATACAAATAAAAATAGCTGTTTGTTGAAAAGAAGTGCCTTGGGGATGGGGTGAAGCTGCACAGGCTTCTGCTCTGCCCACTTTTGAAAACAAGTGCAGTTTAAACTTCTGTTGTTAAAAGTCTGGTGGGCACATGGAATGGAGGTGAAACACTCTGGTTCTTGAGTCTCAGTGGATGTGTCAATCTTAGAAAGACTGGGATCAAGAAGAGAAGAGGCAAAATTAGGGCCAGAAATAGTTCCATAGTTATTTTAAATTCATCTTTCAGCATTTAATTTGGAACAATTTCTATTTTTTTTTGGTTTGTTTGTGTAATAGTTTTTCTGTCAGAAAATTTACACTGGGAAAATTATTGTAATTTGAATAATGATCTCCTTTCCCTCATGTAGGAATCCCACAGCAGATACAAGGTATTTGTGTTTAGTGGTATGCAAAATTATATAATAAAAATTTTAAGGTTGAGGAGCACAGTTGTGTGTTTCACTACAGCTCACTCTTGACCTGTGCAAAATTAAATAGTTGCTATGATATTTAAAGATGGACCTTCAAAATGCCATTAAAAACACTCTTTGCTTTCTTTGCTAGTAAGATTTATGATACTTTCCATACTGTGTCACAGTTATGAGTATGAATATAATTTTACTACTAGATATTCCTAATTTATATTTTTGCTTTTTCACTAGTGCTGCTCCTTGTTCAAACCACTGCCCCAGTACAGCTGAGGGTATGGTATGCTGGAACTCCTTGTGGGAAGGACTCCTAGAGGGGGAGAGGAAATGCCTTAAGGCTTGATACACTATAAACACAGCGATGTATTACACACAATGTATTTTCTTTTGTGCTCACAAGCACTTCCCATTAGAAATTTGGGGTTTCTCATGTTGTATTAATGATTCATCATTGTTATCAGGTCTGATGTGCACTTCTGCTTAGTAGCTGCCTGAACTCTCCATCATTCTGTGAGTTTTCCTACTGTGAAATCCTGCCTGTGAGAGCTTGGTGAGGTCTAAGTGCAACAATTAAGCTTCAATCACAAAAAGCCTTCCCACATGACTTCCATCCCACATGACTCAATGCATGTTTAGAACAGTGGTGTAATGGGGTGCCAGCCTTGGGATGGAACCTCAGCCTGGAGACACCAGGGGTTCCCCATGGGCCTTCTCCTGCAGCTCTGCAGCCGGACTGCCTGGGACAGGCGCATCCACGTGTCATGAGGACAAGAGCATTCCACATGTGGAGGGCTCTACCCAGTGGGTTCCTTAAGCTGGAACAAGATCTATTGTTACTAACTCTGAAAGAGCTTCCAAAAGTCAAACTTAATTTCAACTTTCAATTTTGTTCTCTATGCCTCTGTAGTGGTTTGGTCCAAAATACTCATTACTGTTTATCTGCTGTGAGATAAGAATTAGGAGAAATGCAAAGCAGGCACCAAACTTGAAAGAATATAAAGAAGTTTATTAACAGACCTAAAAGAAGAAAAAAAATTATACCACCATACCACCTTCAGAATGTTGTATTAATGATTCATCATTGTTATCAGGTCTGATGTGCACTTCTGCTTAGTAGCTGCCTGAACTCTCCATCATTCTGTGAGTTTTCCTGCTGTGAAATCCTGCCTGTGAGAGCTTGGTGAGGTCTAAGTGCAACAATTAAGCTTCAATCACAAAAAGCCTTCCCACATGACTTCCATCCCACATGACTCAATGCATGTTTAGAACAGTGGTGTAATGGGGTGCCAGCCTTGGGATGGAACCTCAGCCTGGAGACACCAGGGGTTCCCCATGGGCCTTCTCCTGCAGCTCTGCAGCCGGACTGCCTGGGACAGGCGCATCCACGTGTCATGAGGACAAGAGCATTCCACATGTGGAGGGCTCTACCCAGTGGGTTCCTTAAGCTGGAACAAGATCTATTGTTACTAACTCTGAAAGAGCTTCCAAAAGTCAAACTTAATTTCAACTTTCAATTTTGTTCTCTATGCCTCTTTCTTCTTTTGTTTTGTTTTGGGCAGGTGTTCTTGTGTCTGGGATTTGTGGGCTCCTGATGGGAATATTCAAAATTTTAGCAAAACTGTAGTTGTGTTTTCTTTTAATATCTGAAGACACTGTTATTAATATTGAGAGTTTAAAGCCTTATAAAAATGTTTTTCTTTATGCAAACAGTACAAAATAGCTACTTATTAAATGAAGTTATATGTTAGAATATTTATTTATTTATACTTGCATAATTTGGTTTATGAGATAATACAACCTTTAAATAGTTAGTTGGTTTGTCACATTTTGTCATTAGCCAAATAATTTGGCAAATTTGCCATAAACTCCCTGACATTTTTGCTCAAAAGAGTTAGTTTTCTTCATTCTTTGCTGCCAGACAGGTCATGTATCTTTTCAGGCCTGAAGAATTTCTATCAGCTATTTAAATGCAAGGCCACAAAGAGAAAGCCAGACTCAGGCTGCAGCAGGCTGAACCGGGGTGATTCAGGACCAAAGGAGCTGCAGCACATAATTAAACAGTAACTGCACCCTGCTCCAGACTTTCTATGTGGCCATGTAAACTGGCTGCTTTTCCCATCAAAAAGGGGAAGGCACGCAGTTATCAGAGACACTGCGTGAACAAGGATGATGGAAATGGTTATCGAGTGACACTTAAAAAGTTTTTTTTTTCCTTCTACTTAGGCAGGGAATTTGACTAAAGATGGCTGCTGCCAGTTCCCTGCTGCCGAGGGAAGAGGATGCATCCCAGCTTCCCAGCTCTCGGTGCCGGCAGGAAAAGAAAGGGCAGAGCTGGGCATCGGTCTCCCCTTGGCGCTAATGGCAGCCGCCTTTGCTTTTACTCCCTGCAGCTGGGCTCAGAGCCAAGGGAATTATATACAGCCATGGCTGTGTGCTGAAAGGAGGAGGAGGAGGTAGGGTGATCTTTCCCAAGGCTTCTTGCACCTCTCTCTGATGTTGCCCTCGGCAGCAAGTTTCTCTTCACCTGTAAGACAGCTCACAGTACTTAAAAGGAGACTGGAGAGATGCTGTGAGCTCAGTTTTAGGGCAGCGAAAGAAATCTGGCAGAAAGCAGCCATATCGTTGTGTTGGCCCTTAGACAAGGAGGTGATACATCCCCACCCCATGCAGCTGAGCAGCACAAGCAGGGAAAGCCTCTGAGTTGGAGTCACCGCCTGCTTCTGGGCTTGTAACTGAGCAGGGGCTGGTTACACAGCACAAGCCCTGCTGGCAGGTTTTATGTCGTGGTGTCGGCAGCCTTACAGTGATTTTTATACAAGGCTGTGTTGAATCTGATGGGAGAAGAAATATCCTTTAAAAAATCTATTGACATCAAGTGGGTTTTTGGATGGTTTTCAGAGAAGTACCTCAAAGGAGCAGGCTGCGTGGCTGTGAGACTTCTTAGGCACAAGTGTGATGGTGAATGAGAAAGATGCTCACAGGGACGTGCTTGTACTGATGAAGGCAGCACTGCAGCATATTCCTACTGTGAATACACGGGCAAAGAGGCAGAGGGAGGGGAATAGCCTGGAGCTACCACAACACTGCCTGGAAACCACAAGGATGCAAAACCACTGGAGTCTTGTGGCAGGGCCTGGAAATCAGCTCTGAAGGGTTCTCAGCAGACCCTTTCTGAGGCTCTTCACAGGTGCCATTGCCCTTTTGTTTACATGGCAGTGCAGGGGGTGTGCACAGAGGAATATGCACGAGTTCATGCAACTGCCTGGGTTTAAAAAGTTTTTTTTTTCTGCAGGATGTATTTGGTCATGACTATTCATTTATTTGTTTATTGGAATCTAGTGCTGAAATGAAGTCATACCAACTTTTATCTTCTATAAACCAGATGAGCAGCTTTCCCAAGAAGCTGAGTTCCTGCTTTCCCTTCAAGCCTGCCGCTGTGATGGGCTTTTGCTGGCTGGGGGGGGGGGGGGGG
>NW_008238664.1:1620659-1627262 GCF_000691975.1 Corvus brachyrhynchos
TTTCCCCCTCACCCCCTGCCGCGGTGATGGGTTTTTGCTGGCTGGCGGGCTACTGCCTGTGCTGTGCAGGTAGCCTGGTGTCTGGTGGGGGGGCTTATGGAAAGGAATCTGGAGCCATTTCCATGTCTTTGAAGGTGTTTCTGGCTCTGGCAGTTTGCTGACAGAGAGGCCTGTTTCCCTTTATTTCTTGTGCATCTCTTCACTCAGTGGGGTTGTTTCCTGTCATAACTTGCAGGCTTGCCTTGCAGCCTTCCCACCTACCCCTTCTTTTTCTTGCCTTCACCACACAGAGCTCTCTGAGCATAAACTCTTTTCTGCCCACGTTCACGCCCTTGAAAAATAATCCTATGAGGAAGGTCAGTTTATTGTAGCAATACCCAGGGATTTAGGCAAACTCAAAACTCATATTTCATACCTTGTCCAAGGAAACACATAAGAAGGTGTAACTTTTGCCCTGAAGACCTGTAACAGTATATTCTGCTGAGCCTGGTGCATCCTCTAAAGTCATCAGGGGATGTCAGTTATAGCTTCCAGGAAGAACAGCGGATTCAAATCAATGTAATGCTGTAGGTAACTCGTCTGACTAGTGGGAATTAATTGAAAAACAGGGAGGAGCAGGAGTGGTTGCATTTGCACTGTGGGGTGACAAAGGTTTGAGCAGCTCAGTGGCTGCTGACTTGCTACATTGGACTTGTACCAGGGAGGAAAAGATCTCAGTAGTGCCTGGGACTCCACCAGTGTGAATGAGGTTGTAGGACTGGGCTTCAGAGAGCACCACTTGATCCTTGATTTAACCAAAATTCACATGAATGATTGATTTTATACCCATTTTCTTCCAAAGCCAGTGGGAATACTCGAGGATATAATCTTTTGCCAGACTAAGACTTGGAAACTAATGCATTTCTGTGTATCAGTTGATTTTTATTTTTTAATGTATCATGTGATGGGGGAGAGAATATCCTGAGGACCTTTGTTTTGTACACAGAAGTGTTTCAGCCTCTGTAGTTTAAAAGCAACAAAAAAGCCCCCAAAATTGAAACTAGAAAGCAACAGCTAAGTTTGAAAGCAAGAAAGGATTTTCTTGCTAAATAACCTCAGACTGAGCATGTTTTAACAGAAATGTTAAAGATCACCATCTGTTGAACACTGGCACTTTATTGAGATTTATCTGTTGCAGGTTTATATTTTATGCAGACAAACACACAAAAGAGCATCTTTGGTTTTTTTTGCAGAGAGTTGGATTGAACGATGTCTCAATGAAAGTGAAAACAAACGTTATTCCAGTCACACCTCTCTGGGGAATGTTTCTAACGATGAAAGTAAGTAACTTGACATTCATTTAAAGTCAGTGTGAACATGTCCAAGTGCTCATTTCCTGTTACATAAGTTGCTACATCTCAATGATATTTTTAATACTTTGGCATTTAAAGAGTCAACTCATTTGACATATTCAACAGTTTTATTAAATTTTTTCTGTACTATTTGCCTTTTTTAATAGGAAATAATACTATCTATTGGATAAAACAACCAGAAGAATTTGTCACTGAATGAAGGTTGGATGACCTCTAAAATGTGCTGTTAGTATTAGCTTAGGAGCAAAACCACCTGTTTGGCTTTTCACTTGTGAACACCATGTGGTCAAAATACAGGGAAAAAATGTCCCGTTTTCCAATACTACTATATCAAAACATAAACAAAAAAATCTTTCTTTAAGGAATTAAACAATTGTGAGATTAAAAAATTATATACTAAAACATGATACTGCTTTCTTTTTAGTCAGAGAGAGGAAACAATGATGAATCTAGCTGATTTTAAAATAACTATTTTTTTCTTTTCTAGTGATAGTAATTTTAGATCTTGATTTTTAGCAATAGCAGGTAATCAAAACAGCTCCAAAGTAATTTAAAATAACCAAATTGTTTCTTTTTAAAATTGCAAGACAATTTCTAGCTTACCATTTAGTTTTCCCTGTTCATACAATTTCTATTCTGCTTAATTTGCCTAAAGCAAAATACTCTTCATGCTAGTTTTCCTCTCAGGACTTCATATATTCGCGTTACAATATATTAATGCAGATTGAATTCTTTAATTCAGTAACTAGTAATTTACATTTCATAAATATGAGTTTAGAAAGTATATTTTAGCTAACTTAATTGCTGAAATTCCCTTTTAATTTTTTTGCATTTTAAGAGAATTATTTATTTTGACATCATGGTAAAATGGCATGCCCTGTAGCACAGTGTTGTAATGGATCATGAAATTTGCTGTTTTGGGTCCTTACTCTTATTTGTCTAAGGATATGTTTTGAGGCAGTATTTCTGAAGGAGAAGGAAGATGTTAGTAGAAACATGGTATTTATTAATTACTCCCAAGCTAAGAACAGTGGACAAGAATCTTTAAAGATAGACAATGAAACTGGGAGATGCTTGGGGGTTTTTGTTTTTAAAAATTAAGGAATAGAAATTAATTTATCTTAAAAATATTAGAGTGGATTGTAGTGAAAATACAAACATCAGCTTATTTTGAATTTTACGAGAACCTGTGGAATATACAAAGTTCATTTCCCTCTGATGCCACTGAGAAAGTGATGGAAGAAATCTGTAATGAATGAGATGTGTGTTCAGACTCTTAACAGGGTCAGAATTCAAGATAGGTATATGTGCTTTAAATGTGAGCATGAGAAACTTCCACATAGCTGGGGCCAGTAAAAAGAGGACCTGTGTGGTTAACAAGAGCAGGTGTTTCAGACAGTGGCATTGAGAAGATGGGATGGTGGCTCATTCTGTTTTCTGGTTCTGGAATTAAGGGGCAAGCAACAATAATGAAAGGCAGTGAATTTAGAACTGATAAAACAAATACATAAATGAATTTGTTCCACTATTTGTGTGCAGAAGACATTGTCACAGCATATAATGGAAACCCAAATGAGAGGCAGAGTTGATTTTATCTAGCTTCCTTCTTAATAGCCAGTTCTTCCAGATGCTTCCTTTGCACTGATTACCAGCATTTCTGCAGTGCAGATAAGAGAATTAATCCACCTGAAAAGTCATCCTTGTTTTGAGGGGGAGGTGAGGGAGGGGAGAAGGTGAAGAGGAAGGAGTAGGAAAGCAAAATAAGCCACAGCAGCAAGACCAATAATCTGTGAAATCCAGAACATACTAGAAGTTTCACCATAGAAATCATTGTCCTATGAGCTCCTTTCTAGCCCTCGAGCTCTTTCTAAGATTTTTCTAACAGTGCCCGCACACCAACCAAAAATTTCCAAACCATCGTGTAACTCTTTGTCCAGCCTCTGTCATACATTTACAAACAAAGCAGGAGGCAAAATGTTTTGAGAAGACCCACATAACCCTATTTGAATTCTTCAGAATGGTGGTCAAATTGCTGTTGTCAGCGTAGCTCCAGTTTTCATCTGCAACAGAAGAAAGCCTCATCCGCCTTTCTCTTGACCAGTTTTTTGTCTCTATGCATGAGGTAGCTGTTGGCTGGCCTACCAGAGAAAATGTGGGTTTGGTTTTCAGTTGGGGTTTTTTTTTTTGGCCTTGGCTCCACTGAAGATTATGAGAACTTGTGCTGTGAACTGACAATGTTCTTACAGAGCATAACGTTTGCTCTTGTGACTCTTTTTTTCCTGGATGATTTTAGAGTTCACAGGGTTTTAGGACAGGAGTAATAGTTTTGCTGGTCTCCTTTTCTACAGTTGAAGTATGCTACAGAACCACACTTCAGGCCACAGAGGTCCTTTGCAATCTTCCATTCTTACCCAGAGACATCCAGGCCTCTTGAACCTGCATTACACTGGGAAAGGAAGCGATGACTCACAGCCATGGATTCACATGATCTCTGTACTTCCTGGGGTGCTCCTTACTCTTTTGGAACATTTTATGACCTCTTCCAAACCACAACTTTTACATTCTAATACAAAAATTATCACTAAATTTTATGTCATTTTCCAGTTTTTAAAACATTTTTCCTACTGCCACTTCCACATTCCATGTTCGTCAAAAGATTCACAGGAAAAGGGAATGGTACAACCTTGTAGGCAATAATTAAAAAACCCCAACCCCGTAACATTTTCTGTGTACTGTTCATTGAACCAGGTTATCTAAATTTAAATAGAGGTCTGGAAGAACACGAAGGCTTATGAAAGTCTCAACTTCAGTTCCATGGGGAAGGAATTGTGATGTTCCTTGATGAGGTGGAAGGGTTGCTTGTCCAAATTTTCTTGCTTATTTGGAAATGTAAATGTGTAGACAGCTTCTACGAGATAAATGAAAATATTCAGACTACTTTTTGTACTTCAAAAGTGGTGTTCAAAATCCATGTTCATACTGGCTGTAATGAACTTATCCAGCAGCTTCTTTTTTTGTTTGAACTAAACCTCTAATTCTTCCATTTAAAAAAAGTTTTTAAAAGAGCTACTTGTTTTCATTGAAATTTTCCTTGGAGAAAATTCTTTCTTTTTCAGTCATACCTACTCAGTGAGAACTATGCTCCCATGGTTCTCAGAGGGTTTTAAAAGATCCCACTGTTCTAAAAGCACGGAATACAAGCTAATGAGCCTGAATCTCATTTATGGCTACATGTAAGAGACAAGGTAGCTTCATGTTATAATCTAATTTTAGCTAAGGCCAAATCACTTTTGAGAACAGTCAAAATCTGGCCTGCAGGGGCTACAGAGGAAGAGTCAATTCCTCTGAAAAATGTGGAGCTACCTGAACTAAGGGAAGGATTTTATCCATATAAAGATACTAACAGCATGTTAGCTCCTTAGTGGTTTTGAGACACATGCAGGCAGCACAGGAAAGTACAGGGCTCTCCAATTACCTCCACAGTGGAAAGAAGAACTTAGCTCCATTTTAGTTATGACAAACAGACTAACATCAACACTTTAGAAAAAGGTGTGTCTTCGCTTTGGGTTGCTCCACTCACTGTGTTTAAGGCAGCAGGCTCAAAGCTGCTGAGCACAGCTCCTGTTGTCTTCATGTCTTGCAGCAAGAAGCAAGAAATCCCTTGAGCTGTACCTAGAATCAGAGAGCAAAAGTTAGAGGATACCATTGAGAGCTGTGGGAAAGCCACAAGGATACAAACATGAACAAGATACAAACAGGGCTCTACCTGAGCGGCTTTGAAACAGAATTTTGAAAGTAAGATGGAGCTGTTAGCAGAGAAACTTCCATGGAGTTTGGGAAGAGGAAGATTCTCTGATGTATCTGGGAACCAACAAATACTGTTTTTCTAGAACATCAATGTTCCCTGGTTTTATTATGTTTGAAGGTCCCTTCTATGCTGAGAGTTTTACTTGCAATTGTCTAAGCTATTACCTGCATTCAGTTTGGGATGAGTACCAGGTTTTCCACTTAATCAGGTACCTTGAAGACACCTTTCCTTGGGATGCTGGTAGTCCTCCTACTGGCAGAGCACACTAGATGGGTTTCTCCCTGAGGTGCTGTGTGTCAACACCTGCATCTGTGAATTAGGAACAAGATTTTTCCTTGTGACTTCAAGCCCTTTTGGATTTGTCAGAGAAGAATTGTCATGTCTCTTCTTTGACAGTGCCTCAAAGCAAGACTTCTTTTCAGTGACTTTATTTCCTTTTCCTACAAAATAGATTTGATTTAAAAAGTACTGAATTTTTAAAGATATGAGTTCATTTTAATCTACAGTGTTGTTTTAATGTGAACTGATAAAATGACAGGCCAAAATGTAAGAAATGCAGTTTTCTCTTGCCTCTTTCATGCTAGATGAAGTGATCTAGGATCAGACCTGAGTCAAGAGTTAAATATTCTCTGCTCGATATGGATGCCATTAGGTGCCCTGCTGCCAGCTAAAATATAAAGAATAGGGATATTTATTATATTCTGCTAGTCAGTTATCTGATGAGATTGTATTGTTAAACTATACAAGGTAGAATTAAGTGCTTGTATATGTAATACTGAAAGCTTGTATTTCTAGGTCCCATCGATTCCTGTACTATGTGCAGTTCTTTCCATCTTTTTAATAGAAAAGTGAAAGTTTGGCTGACAGCTGGTCCACTGGCAGAAAACAAAGTTGCACTGTTTTCTTGTACAGAGATTTTGGGGAGACAAGCAGTAACTGTGAAAAATTTAGCTTTGTTGAAAATCCAGTTGTTCAATGGGTAATATTCTCTGGGAAATAATGCTTAAAGAAATTTTGGAGTTATGGTTGAAGTCCATCCTTCTCCTTCTTGGAGAAGGGGCAGTTAGTGAAGGATCCTGATGAGTCTTGAAGAAGGATCCACCAGAAGCAAACATAGTTGAGGAGGGAGACATAAATTGCAGTTTATGACCTAATTGTTAGTTTGTGTTGTTAAAACAAATCCTTACGTGGGAGGAGCTGAGTACAGCTGGTGTGAAGTGTGTCTGAGGGCAGGTTAGGTAAAGCAGGTGCTCCTTCTTAGTGCAAGTGAAAAACAGCTGGGGGAGGAATGGAAGGGGTGCAGAGACTCTAATATTGTGTAACTTGGATATTGACTTGATGTCTGATGCCTGCCACGTATCCAGAGGGAAATTGAGTCACGTTAGCACAGGTGGAAGCCATCCCATCCCAGGTCCTTGCTCGTGCGGGGCGGCAGCCACGGCC
>NW_008238664.1:1627284-1635159 GCF_000691975.1 Corvus brachyrhynchos
GTGTATGTTGGTCCTGTGCGGTGAATAAAGGCGGGCCCTGAAAGGCAGGGAGGGAGTGCGCGGCCCAATAATTAGGGGCCCATTGTCATGCAGATGCAGAAGGGGGGCTGCGCTGGGGGTCCGTGGGGAGCTGCGGAATGGATTTGCCGACGCTCAGGACAGCGGCCGCAGGATGGAGGATGCTCGGTTAGCACAGCTTCCCGTGAGGGATGCAGGAGATCCTGGGCGACGAGGGCTGCAGACTGAGCCTTGCTAGGTGGGGTGTTGTTCATGTGCGTGGGTTCCCGGGACAGCACAAAAAGGCCTCCCAAGAGGGTCTGATGTTCAGAGGAGATAGCCCGGCTCCCGTAAGGTCCAGCATCCTAAAGCCTCGCTTAAATAACTCCTAAAAGTTAATTACATGAAAACTTGCAGCGTGGTGTACAGGTTTACCTCACTGTTTAGGTATCAAAGCCATCTATGCCGAATGGCTTCATCGAGGAAAAAGCTGTTAAAATCTCAAAATGTGTTTGATACAGCAGTGTTTGCCAAAGAATACCCTTTTGGAGCTGCTGATTGTGCTCCACTCAGCTTTCACCAAGGAATGTTTCATACGTTTAACAAAACACAATTTAATCGGAATTACTCTATGCATATTCCTAAATTGTTTCAAAGGAACAAATGCAAAGTAGGAAGAATCCAATATCTGAAGTTTAATTTTAATTATCTTTTTCTTTATTCATCTTTTATCCAAGTTTTTGGAAAGTCAGCAAATCAGAGTTGCCTCGGAAGCAGTTAATGGGGAATATTATCAGAGAAATCACACAGAAAGAAATAAAGTGTATTACAGAATATACACTTCTCATTCAGAATTAATCTCTGTAAATTTATAAACATCTAGTATATACCTTATGTTAGGATCAAACACTGGGTGTACCCCATTATTTTAAATGCCTTATCTAATATAAAACTTGGGTAATGCAACAGTTCCCTTGGAATGAGTGAAACTGTTTGCATGTTCTGACATGCTGCTAGAGATCTAAGAGTTACTTTTTTTTCATATAAATTTTATCTTTTTCAATGTCACTATTACTAGGCATCACTCTGCTCCTGCTATGAGTGATACTTGCATGGTTTATTGCCTTAAGCAGTATCTACAGATGGTAGTTTAGGAAACATCATTATTTACATTTCCAAAATTCAGCCAATATCTTGAGAAAGTTTTGGCACTTGAGAACATTTTAGATTTTTAAAAATTATTTGAATTATTTTTTAAAAAAATTCTTACCATTCAAAACTTCTTTTTAAAAAAATGGTTCATGAATTCCTGAGAAATTCCTGATGAAATTACATAGCATTTTTTTGTTTGTTTCTTAACAGATGAGGAAAAAGAAAATAATAGAGCATCAAAACCGCATTCAACTCCAGCTACACTGCAATGGTAAGATGCCTTTTAAAAAAATCAAGAAAATCTATTAGTGTTTTTAATGATGCATTTTCCAGATGAAGAGAATAGAGCTCTTGGCCATCTTAGACAGTTCTAGAGATACTTTCACTGTAAGTGTTTAGTGTGCCTGTTAGTAACCTGTACAGCATTTCTCAACAAATGTCTTACAGGATTTCTTTGAACAGAGGAAACCTCTGATAAAGTTTAGATTATCTACTTGGCATAGATATTTGCCTCCTTGCCAGCTGATTATTTGTGGTTTGTCATCATTGTTACATTCATTACAAAAAGAAAACTAGTACTGAGAATCTTTTTCAAGACTCACATTTGTTTCAGTGTCGGATGAAGCCCACCCTTACTGACTGTTTTACTGACATGAGATCTCTGTAATTTAATGTAGAAGACAACAAAAGGAAAGAGTTTGAGGTTTGATTAATTTGTCAAAATCCCCTTGCAAAGTCAGTGAGGAGAAAAAAAGGAAGGGTAATTAGGAAGAGAGAGAGGATAATTTGTGAGTTAGTCTACAGTGCTATAAAAAAACAAGTGCTGTTCCCAGTGATTTGCAGATGTATTTTAGTCTGCATGTTCTGTAATGTGTACCTGTAATTCTGACATCCCTTGCTAGAGGTCATCTCTTAGACCTTTCTTGACTTTTGCCTTAATTTAGGTTTTCAACTCTTGTTTAAGTTTCTTAATGTTGTAAGTGATCAAGTATCTTTTGGGAGGTTCCATGTATCTGGAGAACAGAGCTCTGTTACAGAGAAGCCTCTGAGCATGCTTATCTGAAATCCCACAGTCCTCAGCTTGTTTTAAGCCTTTTTAAAGAAAGGCCTTTACCTAAAAGTACCTGAAGTACTTCTCGTAGTTTTCTGGATGAAAAGATAAGATTATTGGTAAAAAATGTGGGGTTTTTAAAGCAAAATGTTAGCAAAGTTCTTTCTCTGCTTCTGTCAGTCTCTTGGGAGATTTCACTGAAAAAGCCAGCAAAGAATAATTCATTCAGTGTATTTTACTCTGTTTTCCTTCCTGTTAAATTACATGATTCTGTGAATCACATAATGATTATGAATGCATAAAGATGATTTGGATTATTTATTCTATATTTTCTTTTTAAAGTTGATTGGTGAGGTTTTTAGACCAAAAAACCTCGAGACCTGTGGGTTGATTTTGAATAGGTTGCTGCCAGTATTCAGAAACTTACAGACACTTTCCATGTAAACAATGAGATGGACAAATATAAATAAAGCCATGTAGTTTGGAGCTATTGTTTCTTTGTACCTATTTGTATCACAGAAGTCCTGTTTTTCAGAAGTTCAAGAAAAGTGAATGACTTTTCTTTAACAGACTCTCAGGAAAGGAAGTGGCTACAGACAGAAAATTTATAATAATGAAATGTCATACTGGTATTTTTTTTCGTTATTCACTCCCACAACTTCAACACAGTTCAAAAAGGATACTAAAGAACTATCTAGCTAAAATAAAGCAGCAAGCAGGTCTTACCAGTCTCAGATTCAGAGCAGTGTTTATTTTGCAGTGAAGTCAGTTAAGAGTCTTTTCCACAGGAGCAAATAATGTGGTAGCCAAGAAGCCAGCATTAACTAGAACATCCAGTGATACTGTTCCCAACAGAAAACAGGCAAATACTGTCAACAGTCTTTTGCCAAATACTCTCAAGCTTCGTCAGTCAAAAAGGTTACTAAATCCTTAAACTCCTGGGATATTGAGCCCCGCTGGAATGTACTGTGCACACTAATGCTTATTCAGCAGTGTTTGCAGTAGAATCATAGAATTTTGGTTCTGAAAAGGCTGCTTACAGCTTCTTCCTTTCTGTCTTGGTAGTGTACTGGCTTTACTACCTGTCTGTGGTATTATGTTTCTTACATGTTGAGGTAGGTCAAATATTCTCCCCTTTGAGTCTTCTGGAGCATCTGCAATTTCCTCCGTTCATTTTCCACCCAAAATTCCATGAGGTAACAGAAAGCAAGTAAGTTTCCATGTTTAAAATCTTTAGCTGCTGTCAAACTGAATTATACAATTGGCTGATTTATTAACAGGCATGTAGGTAAAAAGTTTCCCAGCTTACTAGCCATACCCACAGAACAGTTTTCTGGTAGTTTCCATATGCTTTTCAACATATGTACTGCAGCTTTGAATTGGTATTTCCTGGAGAAATTGATATACTAAGTAAAATGAGAAGCTCAAAAGTTATGGTCAAACTGCTAAAGTAGCAAGCTCATTTTGTGTGAAGATGAGCAGTTTCCACTGTTTGGGAAGTCAAACACATTAGCATCAGGTTATTTGTACTGCAGTAGCACCCAGCAACCCGTGGGCTGGTAAACTGCTGTGATCAGCACTGTAGAAGTGCTGCACAGAGTACTTCCTGAAGGGTTAGCTTTCCATGTTGGACAGTTTTGCCTGCTCAGGTGTGGTGGTCAAACCTCAGCCAACAAGTAAATACCACACCAGCTGCTCACTCACTTCTTCTCCTTCCCTGCTCCCAGTGGGATGGGGAGGAGAGTTGGAAAAAGGTAAAACCCGTGGGCCAAGGACAGATGAATAATTAAAGTAAAATAAGATGATGATAATAATAATAATAATAATAATAATAGTGTTAATTAAAAGGAAAAAGAGTAATAAACCCCAAGAAAAAACAAGTGATGCACAGTGCAGTTGCACACCACCTGCTGACCAAGGCCCAGCCCATCCCTGAGCAGTGATCAGCACCTCACAGCCAACTCCCCCCAGATTATGTGCTGAGTATGATGTTCCATGGTATGGAGTATTCCTTTGGCCTGTTCAGGGCAGCTGTCCTGGTTGTGGGCACCCCCAGCTTCTTGTGCTCCTCTCTGGCACAGCGTGGGAGACTGGAGAGTCCTTGACTTGGGGTAAGCACAACTTAGCAACACCTAAAACATCAGTGTGTTATCAACATTACTCTCATACTAAACCCAAAACACAGTGCAGTGCCAGCCAATAGGAAAAAAAATAACCTTTCTCAGCCAAAAGCAGAACATCAGGCGTCACAAGTATTTGCACACACAGGGAAGACTAAAAAATGTATCTGAATATTCCTTGGGCAAGCATGTGTCCTGTCTTCTAACAACAATCTCTGGGCTGGATTCTAGAGGTGGAAGTGATGGGGTAAATTATTGAGCGGTTTTCAGGATACAGTACCAAACTGCCCTTGTTCTGGCAAATGGACACCTCACAATTGTCTGCAGCATCTGGTGTCTGCCAAATTAAAACGGGTCATGTTTGTACTGGTAGATGCTACTACCATTTAGAGCTAGTGAAGGCAATGGAGTGTTGGAAAACAGAAACTGAGGAAATGTCAGTTGCAATGAAAAAGGAGAGGAAGAAAGCATAGCAAAGACATAAGGGAAATATGTACTTTTTTTTGCATGGTTCATATTGCCATCAACTTTATTAGTTATTCCTTTTCTGGCATCTTGCTGAAAAGGGCAAATTATATCAATCCCATGGGGAGCTATCCTTAATGTTTGTGCCTCTTCAAAGGTGAAATATGTTGAACATTTTAAATGTGGAAGATGAAGAACAGCTGAAGAAGCCAAGAATCGTGTCTGGATGACTGTCAGCCTGGCTAAATAGCCTTTTCCTGGAAACAGGAATGATGCTTTTGTTTTGTTTCATTGATGACACAAAATGAAGTGAAAGGCCTGGTAAATGTAGCATTACTGCCAAATACATCATAATTTGGGAAGCTACATGAGCTTGAATTTAACTGTTAAGGCATGAATATAGCAATACCTAGTATTCTATGCTTATCCCATGAGCCTGTGTTCGTTATCATCATAAAGCTATAGCTTGGCTCTGAAATGCACGTGTTTATTTCAGGGGTGAACTGGTTGACCAAGGTGTAAGTGTGAAACTTTATTTCACTTCATTTTGGTGTGTGTGTTTACTTCCCCAAACACAGAATTATTCAAAGTACAGATAACCTAATCCCACGCAGTTTGGTGGCTTCCAGTGTAGGTACTCTGAATAATAACAGTACTGTGAAGCTAAAGTCAACAAAACTATTCTATTTTCTGCAACATTTATAAAAAGAATTTAAAAAGAGGAAGGTAAAGCATAGCTAGGGAATGGATTCTCCCCAGATTCGTGCTTTCTTATACAATGTTCAATCAAAATTAACGTGTTCCAGAATCTTCTGTGTGATTAACAGTGGTTAACATCATGGTTGTTCTGTAGTGTTGATATAAAAATAAATCTTTAACAACACTACAGACATGACTCTGATATAGAATAATCTCATTTAATCTAGAGCTATGTAAGTGTATATGGAGGGAAGCAGTAACAGGGACAGATAAACTCTCATTCCTGTGGAAGGATTAGGGACTTTATTCCTATACTGTAGTGGTACAAAAGGTCTCATTGTGAACTACTGGATTTCACAGGGCTTTATTATAACGTTTAAAATGTTTATATATATATTTATATATACTTATATTTTGTAACTGGTAATGAATTGTTAGGTTGAATATTGCATTCATTATTTTTCTACAATACTCTAGAATGCAGCTGGATTCAAAATATGATAAAGTTGTTAAATAAAAGACAGGAAAATAAAAGAAGTGGAGCAAGATGGGATTTTGATCATTAAAAAAAGTTCAGGTATAATGGGGCATTGTTCAGTGTCAGACTAATGACTCTCTGTGAAAGAGAGGAGAAAAAGAGAAAAATTCATCAGATATGAAGAGAAATAATTAACTGCTTTTCTTTCTGTCCTGTCTTGGTCACGGAAGCTGACATTCCAATTAGCAGCTATAGTATACAAACGAACTCTCCAGGTTTTGAAAGGAGGTTTTGTTAGAGCACTATGAAATTGAGGAAAGATGCCATGATGATATTTCTGTAGAAACCAGGGAAGAATAGATGTTGCCCATACAAACTGATTCCATTCATCTAGCCGGATATCTTATTAAAATAGTTTGCAGTCACAAATGATCACGATAACTGAAATGGAAGGTAGGTAGGGCCTGAAAAAGGCAATGAGGGAGAGAAACTAGATATTTGGAAGGTGTTCTACAGTCATCAAATGGCAGGGGATTATTTGCTGTAAAACTGCAAGCTTTTTGATTATTATTTTGATAATAATTATTTTGGTTATTATTATTTCCTGTAAAACTGCAAGTATTTATTTTTAATACAATTAAGAGGAAGTTGCACCTAACTTCTTCCCTTACCCAGCAAGGCAGACAAGCACACATGTAACTGTAGTTGACTATGACTGACACCATCAACGACAAGATTAATTATGGTTTAATGTCAAGTGTGTATGTAAATATCTCCTGAACATTTTTGGGTCAGCAATCATAAAAATGGCATTTCAAAGGAACGTTTCTTCTAATCTTTAGATTTATCATTAGACCAGCTTAAAGCTTTAAAGATAAAGCATATGCCTACTCATACATTTGACATATAATTTAAAATTTTATAGTTGTGTATTTGCATGTATAAACAAATGATGATTGTTTCTAAAAGGTAGAAGAGGTTGTTATTTCACTGGGTTTTTTTCAGCATTGTATTCAGATTGTGGTTTCTTTTTGTTTTTTCACTTTGCCCATGAACAATAGCAAGAAAATATTACACAATAAGATTTTGTGGACACTCCTGTGTATTTGCAAATTACTTGCTTTAGCCACACCTGCTTCCTCAAGGTAAGCAATTTTGCAGCAGCACAGGAGTGAAAAGAGTGTGATGAACCAAAGGTGATGTGTTCTGTAAAGAAGGAGAGCATGCTTCCCCTTAGTGAATATTTACTGTTTCATAGTTGGACATATATTTGTTTACTGCAGGATGCTTTCAGGGTATAACAGATTGCTGAGAACTCAGAGCCTATGGTTTTTGATAGCAAGTATGAACCAAGTGAAGCAAGCAAGTATTATGGGAGTGAATTGGAAGGAGCACTTAGGAACAGAGCAGAGAAAATTTAGTAGACAAGTGGAAGTCAGCATGTTTGGCCTTAAAACGTGAAGCTTTGTATACTGTTTACCATACAGGACATCCAACATACTTGCAGTTCTCTCTGTTTGATATTTGCTTTTTAAGGCTGGAGGAGAACTATGAGATTGCAGAAGGTGTTTGCATTCCTCGAAGTGCTCTCTACATGCATTACTTGGACTTCTGTGAGAAAAATGACACACAACCTGTTAATGCTGCCAGCTTTGGGAAGGTAAGTCTAAACTGCAGTATGACACCTTAAAATCTCACCTGGTTCAGGTGAATTTGTATTATTGAAAAGAATTAAATCTTCTTATAATGTTAGAGACAAAGGTATATGAATGAAATCTCTTGTGTATTCAAGTTATTGGACAAAGGCTAAGATTTTAAGTATTTTGATGGTTGGAATAATTTCTAACCATGGATAGGCTCCAGAGAATGTCAGTTTCCAGCCAAGCTGACAGTGACATGGTACACAGTATTGG